>NC_134366.1:42044436-42344821 GCF_035582795.1 Mycteria americana | reverse complement strand
AGGAAAAACATGTTCCTGCTTAATAGTTTGGCAGATTTCATCACAAGAAGTGACAAGAGCCAAGCCAGAAAAGGGAGAGGCACTCATTGTTATTTAAGCAGTAACAGTGAAGGCAATGTAGCATAGCTAAAAGAAGGAAAGCACTTTAATTTACAAGAAATTTGCAACAGTGACTTCATGTCATGTTTTTGCCATCTTGGCAGAGAATATTAGACTCTTTTTTGAAGGAAAAAATCCTCAATACTTTTGTTACTTAAACGTTCTTCAGGATAGAATAGTTTTAAAATGTAGTAAGGCTGTTTTGACACTCAGTTGCAGGGTTTTCATTTTGTCTAAATAGGATTTGCATAGTCATAGCAACATAAAAACAGAAAAAATGAAATCACACCTTTTATAAATAAGCACATCTGGTGAAGGAGATAAAAATACAAGATGGCTTAATGTTTCTATTAGCTTATCAAGTGCTAGAATGCCGCAATAGTGTTACTGACAAAATTCATGGTTTATGTTTAACATTCAAGTCCTAGACAGTAGCTGTTCTCCAGGATACGTACACTTTTCCATTTACATTAAAAACGTAAAAGTAATTTTACATACTGTGAACTGGAGTTAAGATTGAATCTGGCTGGAAGATGCATTACATAGACTGCTGTTAACCTTGTGGACCACATGAGGTTATGAAACAGTGCAGATGACCACAGATAATATAATGGGAAGGACCTCTGATGTAAGTCTATGTATTGTCATTGCCAGAACAGGAGGTCATCTTGTATCACCTCCTCTGCTATGTTCCTCCTGCTTTAAAAGGAAGGCAATTGACTTCAACCATTTACTAGGGAAAAGAAGAATTTTCCGTATTCGGTTTAGTTTTATTTGCATTTGGCCCAAATGTTATTTGTATTCGTGTATTATGTGCTATCATATATTCTACTTGGTAAATTGGGAACTTGCCCACCTGCAGTGATTGAAAGGAAAACTCTTTCATGCACTTAGATACAGAAGTAAAGATACCAGTCACCACTGGCTAAGTTGTCATGTACCATGTAGTTATGGCATGCATTACAAAGAGCTTTACTTTTGTTTGTAAGCGCCACAGAATGTAATTTTTCATAAGTATCAGAAAAGGCTATGTAAAAATAACTGACCGGTTTAAATTTTTTTTGCTATATGCGCAGTGTATGCACTGCAGTGTGATTCATATGCTGGTGCTGCCTTATATTCTCTCCTTTTGTGTAGTTACAACAGCAAGTAGTAAGATTTTGCCCAGAAAGTTTTCTGGCATTGTGAAATTTTCTCACTTCTTCCTCCTTGAAAGTATTAATAAGTATCATCTTTCCAAACAGATTTTGTCTTGTCTAAGGGCATTTAACTGTACCAGCGTGGCTCTTTAATATCTGAAGCTATTTTAACTGTGATACTACTCAGCCTCTGACCCTGTATGCCAAATGGAGTCTAACCAAACATACAAATCCCTCTTTCTCTAAGTAGTAAAGCTCAAAATTATTGCCGAGAGATTATTTCTTATGTGATATGACACGTGTAGGATATCTAGTGAAAACTGGTTTGAGAGATTGGAAACAAATTTTCTTCTGTTTCTGCTGAATGTCAGATAGTCTTTGCTAAATTATATTTTCACTAGAAAACTAGATGAAGCTTAAGACAAAGTCACCAACAGCATGTTTCTTTATACTTGGAAGTTAGTGTGGGTTGTTGCATTGCTGAAATTTGCTACAATTAGAACCCTGGAACAATTATGCTACTAACATAGGTATCTTCTGCCATTTCAGAGGTGCCCTTGGTTAGCTGACATATCATTGCAGAGCTACCAGATATGGCACAGGACCTACAGGAAACTTGTGTCCCTGTGATGCAGCAACTAGATAGTACCCTGGGGCAAAAAAATAACTCTAGATGCCTATGTGTTCATTTGAAATCATTCCTTGTGATTGCAGCAAGAAACTTGAAAGTGTGGCATGCCTGTATTCCACTACCCCTAAAATAAAAAATCATGAAGGTTACTCCAATAGAGTTGACAGTTCATATTTTCAATTTGGAAACTTTTTCAGAAAGTTTCTAATCGAAGTATTTGGGCAGAATGTTAAATGTAGTAGATAACTAAGGCTTGGACAACATTTTTTGATTTGAGTCCCATCTCACATTTTTTCTCCATATATTGGTAAAAAGGTTTCCCTCGCTTTTTGGTGGTTTGGGTTTGTTTTGGGTTTTCATTTGTGTGTGGGTTTTTGTTTGTTTGGTTTTTTTTTTTTGCCATTTGTAGTCTGTGTAGCTTCTATCTGCGTAAGCAGAAGATGATCTTTTTTGTCTGAAATTATCTCATTTTCAGGTAGAAGATGTTTATACCAGGACATTGGTGGTATGACACTTGGTGTATTGGTGGTATGACAAAATGACACTTATTGTGGCCAAGTGTGTATCTTGCAGAAGCTCTGCAAATGTAGTGTTTTAAGCATAAATAACCAGCATGGTAAATAGTTCTTTTTTTGGGAACCAATTTGTTAGAGAAGCTTAAGACATGCTAAATTATAACTGCAGCTGGTGTATAGTGAAGCTGCTAAATAGATTTCCGGTAAAAAGAAAAACAAACTTACTTTTTTTTTTTTTTTTTCATTTTTAACCTAAATAAGTACTTGATTATTTCATCAAGTTAAAAACGTAAGTACTTAAATGACATGACTGCCAGTTTAACTTGACTTTCAGACTCATCACTCTTCCATAATGAGCAATGTTATTCTGGACAATCCCCAAGACAAGCAGAACCATGTGAGAGGTGGATGAAGAACACAAATTCTGTTTCATAGAAAAAAATCAGAATGTAAAGTTTTTGCTGCAAATTAGAATGAAATTAGAGTCCGAAATACGTTCTGTAGAAAATAAATGTGCGTTCCGACTCCCCTGTAGTCCTGAGCTTTAGTATGCTTCAATTGGAGAAGAGATACTCACCTGTGAAATCCACACAAATAACTTTTGAATGTTCTAGCATTTCTTTTGATGATTCTACTCTGCACATAGGTCAGAACCTTGTGTCTTCAGTTTCAATGGATGGTAGGGTATGGCATGGTTATTAAATGCTATTAATGACCTCCTTTCAAAGCTGCTAAAGCTTCTTTCAAATGAAGACATCTGTAAAGTGTTGTTTTGGAATAATCAACCTATCTACATACTGATCTATCATAACATGCTGCTGGGCCCATCTCTCTTCTCCCAAGACAACTTTAGGTATTTAGGTTGACCTGTAATTTGTAGTTCTCCTTTCATAATAAGAAAACTTTGAATTTAAGCTCAGCCCTTTTCTCCTGAACTTAGACAAGGCAGAAGGCTCTTGTTGGTATTTCACCTGGACTTAGTGCTCACCGGGAGTGCAAGCAGACATATTTTTTGCTGCTAGGGTCGAAGCATCTGTGTGTTGTGACATTAAGCTCCAAAGCTCTTGCACACTTGTCAGTGTTCGTGGCTCTGGGGAATAAGAGATTGTGCTTGTTCTTAGTTCTGAAAGCAGAATATCTCATAAAACCGGGAATATACTTTTCACTAGTTTTATCTTAAAAGTAGTTTTATTTATATCACTCTTCCAGTTTGGAAGTTCTCCCTGTGAAATAATATGGTTGCCGTGTGTTTGGAAACAGTTACTGCAATACTTTATGTTGCCATGGCATTTCCCTCTATACAGTGCTCTAAATGCTTATGGCTTGATATGAAAATGCTCACTTTCACACATTTTCAACTGTTAATGTTGTGTTTGTTACTGTATATACTAGGAAGTAGTTGTAAAACTCCCAGGAGGTCTGGAGTTGTTAATCCGGATGTCTTATCAGCTTGTTCTCTGTGGACATCAGCACTGGTGTTAATATCCAGGGTTTCCCATCTATTTCTTCCATCATTATCTCAACCTGTCTAAGAGTTTAAATATACATTTAGGATAATGCCAAGCTAAACACGCTATATAAATATGTGATGTTATTTATGCTTCAATAAATTATTTGCACTCAAGATAATTTAAGATTTTTGTCAAATTCATATAGCTACCCAATACCAAAAAAACATTGCTTTTAACTTCCAGTACATATCCATGTTCATGACAATAACTGGCAGTGACTGACTGAACAGCATTAGAGATATTCTTTCTATTAGATAGAAATAGCAAGTAAATTGATACCGCACAGTCTTATATATTCTACTAAACAAATAAAGCAAGTCAACATAATTTGACAGTTGCTTTGGGCCAGTTAGGTAGCTGATTTACAGAGAGTAATGGAAGTGAAAGAAAAGATATAATCCTCTTTCTGTTAAAGTCATCGGCAAAGCCTACATACATTTTGGACCTGAAGGATACCGCAGATGTTTTAAAACTATGTTTCTCTATGAACAGAGATTGAGGCACTGGAACAGGTTACCCAGAGAAGTTGTGGATGCCCCCTCCCTGGAAGTGTTCAAGGCCAGGTTGGGTAGGGCTTTGAGCAACCCAGTCTAGTGGAAGGTGTCCCTGCCCATGGCAGGGCATTTGGAACTATATGGTCTTTAAGATCCCTTCCAACCCAAACCATTCTATGATTCTGTGATATTAGAATAACATTTTCTTATTCATTAGACGTGGTCCATTTGAATGTTAAGGACTCTACTTTCTTTTGGTAACAGACAGTGATTTAATGTTTTTTTGTTGTTGTTGCTTGTTAAGAAAGTCAGCATTAGGAGGGGGCAAGCTATGTTCTGTTCTTGTGCACTAGTGGCTATTGTGCAGGCATTATGGCTGTTATCCTTTGTAACTGAGAGCCTGATCATGTCCATAGATTCTGATATTTTAGCATGGAAGCCCTCTTTTTATACTTTTTTTTTAAAATTTTTCCTGTTTATTTCCCCATTTTTCTCATTCTAGAGCTTTTACATTTTTGAGGAATAAGAAAGTTTGGATGGCACCATGGATAACAACTTTAAAATTCTGAGCAACAGGTCCAATCAGAGCCTTAGGAATATGTTTGTGAAATTTGCATAGTGTAGGAAAATTACATATTCACAGAGCAGTTACTGAAAAATACCCCAGCGTGATTATGCAGATCCTTGCTCTTTGATTGGCTAATGATAGGTTTCAGGCAATCACAGTAAAGGGAATGGCACATTATGCGGTTATTTCAAAATTAACTTGTACAAATCAGACATCTATAGTCAATCAGAATGCAAGGAAGTAGATAAATTTTGAGGAAAGAAATAGTAGAATTATTTTAGTAAAGTAACAACTCTTGTGATCGGAAGTGATTGATGTATCTTTTCTGAAACTTTAAAAAAAATCATCTTCCAAGAATGAGAAAGCATGGAGAATATCAGTGTAAATGTTAGGCAAAACTAGACATAAGAGTTTTGGGGATATAGAAAAAGTTATGCCATCTTTGCCAGCTCCACCTACATGGCTACTTTAACAGGAGAACAGGTTTTAGTTTTGCTGTTAATTCAGAGTGTAAGACATACACTCAAAGGCTTTGAGATTACATTTTGCAGTGGGATGTTCTCATGGTGAAGAAACCATTTCCCTTTGTCTCTCTGTTTCTTTGCCTGGACACCATTGAAGGGGTTTTTTTCCTGAAATTGTAACTGGGACAAAAAGTCCAAGTAGCAACTTGAGCAGCTAGGCAATATACAAATATTTTAAAGGTTAATTTAATATTGCTACTTTCATTCATTGGCCTTGTGTGGATAAGATCAAGGAAATTGTGTGCTCTAACAGCTGCTCTAGAATAGTTCCAGGTTGCTAAAAACTGTGAGGACTTCATTATCTAGTCTATTGCTAGAAGGCAGGCTGTATTTCTCAAGAATCTTATAGATGAAAAAAGTTGAATTAGTAAGTGAATTACAAGAAATGTATGGCAAACTTATGTAATTTGAAGGTTAATACCCACACAGGAATTGACTAGAAACTGTTTTTATTCATATTGTGTTTGTCACATGGAAGGTGATTTAAAATTGCAAAAGGAGGTCATTTGTTATTTCCTTGAAATCTTCGCTGGAGAACCAAGGTTGGTTTATCCCCAGACCTTTCTCTCTCATTTTCTTGTTCAGACTCTTCCTTAATTTTGTTGAATACATACTGAAAATGAAAATACTGACTCTTCTATGCATAGAAAAGCTTTTATTTAATTCATTCCCTATAAGGTTCATCTTGGAAAACAGTATTCCAGCTCTAAGTGCTGGTAAATTATTTGCATTTTTAAGTCCCATCAGCTTCCTATTTAGTGGTGCTGGCTGTGAAAGGCTTTTTGTGTTACTTTGAATAAATGGGCTCAAAGAGAATAGCAGCTTTGCTGATTTGATACTCTCCACCTATTTGAATCAACTGAACATCTGGCCCTCTTAGGCTTTCCCTTTGATAATTTTGTTTAACCTTTTTTTGAGATATAGGTCTACTCGAAAATTCAGCGCAAATCAGAATATATAAGTAATGGGTGAATAATGGAGACCTACAGGTATGTAGAACAGAGGCAGTGTATCTCACCATGTTAATAAATGCATTATTCCAAGTATGGTTTGCACTGTGCCAAGTGTAGCTGCTGGACCTAATATCCTTCTAGAGTCTTGTGTGGGATGTTTAGACTCCAGAAATCTGATTCCCATTTTAAATGTAATGCTAAAGTAAGTTGTGCTCCTCCTCAGTGTTACAGATAGTCTATGCACTAATTACATAACTAGTTTGAAAGTTCAAAGATCTGAAAAATAAATCTGTGCATGTGGTATCATCTTTTGACTGGAATCATGAATTTCCCATATATGGATTTAAGTGACATAAATTCTGCATGTTCATACTAAGATAATGTTCATACATGTGCAAATAAAAATTACAGGTAATGGCTAATTACCTGTCAGCTGTTACCTTCACCATACCCAACATCTTGCAAAATAAGGATTCTAGATACACTGAGAATTCAGCACCAAATTGTTGGCACAATATTTGGCACTTCAACAGAATCAATACACATCAAGTACAGAAGACCAAAGACTCCTTTCAGTACTGCTTTTCATTATCTCATAGTTTTGCTGTGAGTGTCACAAAGTGTGCTATCTTTGCTAAGCTCCAGGTGCTGAACTCTGGGAATGTAACCTTTGAATGACAGCTAAAATAGTACTAAAAAAAGTGACTTTTAGATCTCCAGTGTGCAAAGAAAAGACTTAAAAGATGAATACAATTTGCCAAGAAAGCACATGGAAAGCACCATAACTGTTTTCTATTATTTTTTGTTGTCTTTTTTTCTCCCCCCCCTTCCCCCTCCAGGGTCATTATGGGTCCTTTTCCCAAACAGCAGAACAGTTCGAGTTTAGTGCTAATGTTCACAGGAGGTTCTAAATCTTCCTATTGCAAAGAGTTGGGGGAAGTAGCATGAGCACTAGGCACACAGAGCTCTGGGTTTGGAAGAACAGGTCTTTACTGGTGTGTCACTGTGCTTCTTTTGGGAAGCTAGCAACCAGAATGAATTAGCTACAAGGAGACTGCACAGAAAAGCTGTATGAATTAGTTTATCATTTCATCAGGCTGTCTTTAGGATTGCATTAGGGTTTTTTGGGTTTTTTTTTGGTAGTCCCTGTAAAAGCATACTCTTGTTTCTGGGAAAGATCCAGAGGAGAGAACCCAAAAGATTTTTGCAGCTTTTTCTCTCAAGCCCTGTTCCATCAAGTAGAACATTCTCAGAAGGACTCCACAACTCCTACAGGTATGTCCCATACTGTTGTTGGGAAGAGTAAGGTCTAAAACGATCTTCATTTCCAAACCCAAACTGCATCCAGATTAAGTCCAGTTCAGTGGCATAAATTGGTGACAGTTTGTATTTTTAAATATTCTTTCTCTGTGTGTTACATTGATGTTTTAGTCACTTAAAACTATTTGGAGTACAATATGTTATAGATGTAATTACATTTAGCATATCAAGCTAGCTTGATTGACTTCTTTTCTATATTCCTTTCAATGTTTTTATTAGTGATGTCTCCAGTGAATACATTTTCTGTAGACAGATTGTTCACCATGAGGAGAAATGTAGAAAGTAACACAGGGGGCAAATTGTGTTATTGTAGCGCCATGGAAATATGGTTGCAAATGAATGACTTTGAAGGGCTTAAGTGGCTGGGATAGCTTAGAGTAAATTGCTATTTTAACAGTGCAAAGGTGCTGGAATCTGCTCCCGAGCACGTTACGCTGTAGTACAGCATAGTTCAACTTCCTTTGCAGTGAGCTCTGCCACTCTTGCTGTGCTATGAAGACATTAAACAATGACTGAAACTTAATTACTATTTGACTGGCACTCAAATGGCTGTGATTTATGATGGAAGGTTTTCCTATTTGTAGCCCATCAGTTGTCATCATAAAATACTCTTGCACTAATTGGTATTTTGACCAAGATTTGGGTAAGTACTACTGCTATTACTTGCCACAGAATTCTGGGGGGCCGGACTGGTAGTCCCCTTTTTCGCCTTGGCTGGCAACTAGGTAGTGCCGTTGCCCTTGCATATTGGAGAAATTGTCATTCCTCTCTGTTTCTGAGTTTTGTCATATGTAACATAATTGACTAAAAATTAAAAATTCAGGAATGACATCCAAATTTTGCAAGACGATACTTCTTGTAAAGAACCCTACAGAAAGATGAGTGCTAAATTTGAAAAATATCCTTGTATGACCCAATTTCTGCTCCTCCTCCTTCTCTAAATATTCATAAAACCATGGTAAGACAGTGTGACAGGTAAAGGCACAGTCCTGTTCTCTAGAAATGGCAAAGAATGAACAGGAATGGAAATTGTGAATAGTGCCATGAATATTTGCACAGACAAATTCAATTAGTATCGACAGAAAGGAATGTCATTGTTAAGGGAATAGCTGAGTCATGCACAGCAGGAGAAGGGAGCGTGAGTAGGAAGGGTGAGTGTCTAGAGTAACACTAGGAGATTTTTTTATGTGTATTTTATGGTAAGTCAGGGGGAAAATAATGGACTATACTTGTGAATATCATCTTTCGTTCAGATCACATCATGTTAGCCAAATTTCTGTATTCTCTGCTTATCCTGCCAGTACAAAATTGTTTGGACTAGAAAGGTTACAAATCTTCATTGCTAATGGATGGGTTCAGAAGTTGGAATACAAAATATAAGTACCTTTGAAAAGAAAAAATGAAAGTTAGCGAGTAGAATAGGATTCATTATTAACAAGTTCAAACTTGTTAATAATACATAGGCTGTACATTCATTAATTTTCATAGTTATTCATACTTACTTTGTTTTTTGAGTACACAGAGCCTTTATTTCAATGAATATTAAGTAAAGTCCTATTATTCATAAAGGAAATCCTCATGCATTGCAGCTAGTGTTTAAGCTTTTAAAAAAAGTCATCGTGTAGTTCAAGAGAACATAAAATGCTCAATATTTCTAAGCAGTAAAATGCCAAAGAAAAATGCCAATTCCACATATCAGTATTTTTGATCAGCTGTCTACGGTGAATGCAAGGTTATGGAAAAAAATAATAAAAGAAATACAGATTTACCACCATTCCTCTTGCTTATCTCATGAAGTAGCCATTACAATCGAATGTTGCCTAGTTATTGTCAGGTTCTCCCCCTACTGTTTGTGATAGCTTTAGAAGAAAATCCTCTATATTTTATCATGTAAAGCTCCTTTATGTGTAAGTTTGCCCACAACAAAGGCAGGAGAGTAATTTTAATCAAATGTGCAATATTAGATGCCAATTGCCGCTCATAATAAAGCTTGAGAAAAAAACCCACAGTTTACCACATGGTTTTCTTGATGCTAAACGTGCATTTTAATGTGAAAGGGAAGAGCAGAGAGCTCTCCCGTTCTTAAGCGACACTAAACCCAGGGGCTCCAGTATGCTGCAGCCGAACGCCTAGTAGAATGCAACGTGAAAAGCTGCAGATTAACTGTATTTAGATGCACTGGTTTGATGTAACATCAGCTTGCTTGAATTAATGTCCTGTGACAAGCCCTCCCTTGCAAACCTTTAGAAGGAAACTGTTTCTTTGTCTACAGTTTTAAGCTTGGCTACAGCCTGATAGATTCTGCATTGTTTCTCACATACTGGTTTTTGGACAAAGTCGAATCATCATCTATGAAGGACTAACTACCCAAAGGGTATAAACCCAATTGCTAGTGGTTTATTCAGCTTTGACACTTCTCAGTGTGATCCTTACTGCCTTTTGTAAAACAAGCAGGCAAGGGAAAGGCTCCAGAGACTTTCTTCTATTCATTTCTGTAATAGTTTTCTTGCCACGGGAGGCTTAAGAAGATTTGTACTGCCTGCTTTCTTTTCATTAGCAGTGAGTGAAATGCTGTTGGGTAAGTTAATGTGTGAGACTATAAAAAGAAAAGCACAAGAATTTGAAAAAAGGTGTAGTTTCTCATTAATCCATTTTTAATGTTATTTTTCTTGATTTATTCTGTATGGGGTGCAGAAAAAAATAAAGTAACGTGTAACAGTTGAGATATTTTCAGTTGTTCTCAGCCAGACAGAGAATTAGAATCTAGCTGTAGTCTGTTTCTTGAATGCAATACTATGCTTCACGGGTTTTTGGCAGCAGCATGTTAAAAATCTTGTTATTAGATTGACAAAGAAACCTGATTGAATTTTCACACAATCATACTTCCTGTCATGAAATGTAATAATATTTAATGATTTCTTTGTATTTCTGTATTCAACAAAATGCATCAATCTTTGAGCCTTACTTTGACCACTATATTGCACTAACCTTCTATACTTAAATTACCATTAAATGATTTACTTTGTATTTCATTCCAAATGTTTACTTTAATGAAAACTGAGCATGGTTTTTGAGAAAACCCCAAAGTCTGGCAAACGGATTTATACTTTCCTTAGTACAATACCTATTTGCATCAGATTTAGATTTGACTCTGTATAAAAGCACTTCAATAGTCAGTTTTGTGTGTTGTGACAGTTAATGTGTAAATCTATGCAATGTATACACAGGATAGACTTTTTAAAAAATTAATACCGTGCTATCATTATTGTTATCATTTTCCCCAAATCTCTGGGCTCATAAAAGTTGCTACGAATAATGCACAATAGGTAATGAATATAAATTAGCCTTAGAGAATAATCCGTTTAGAAAGCAAGTAATACAGTTTAAAATTTGTATCTGATGGATTGATGGATGATAACTCATGCAGGACATATATGTGTTAAGAAGAACGAACCTGATGGTAAATGTTAATAGCCATTAAAGGATTACTGGATGCTACATCTCTGAACTTTTTAATCATGCTGCTCATCAGCAGCAAATGTAATCTTCTTTAATATTTTTGTTGTCTGGTGTATTATGCATGTTTGTTGTCTTTCCTTTCCCCCAACACACTTAAACTTCTCTTCTGGGATATAAGGAATACAATAATGGCTTAGGAAAAATGCTGGTAACTCAGCTGAAACAATTTTGTAGGAATTTTTTTTTTTTTTAAAGAGCACAACAACTGTTCTCTGCCTGGTAGACCAGTAGTTCAAGATTTATAAAGCAATTCTTAGTGAAATGTATACACATAGTGTGGGGTTTTTAAATGCTAAGTTTTATTGTTTTTTTCCAGAGAGTTACTAGTATGTTCTTTGACATTTTGAAATATTCAAGCAGAGATAACTGTTGATAGATGTAACTCAGCACTATTCCATATTTATAGAAATCACATTACCTCCAGCCACACTTGTCAGCAGCTCTGCTCTTTTGATTCCCAGTTGCTCAAGAATGTAGCTTGAAGCATTGTCAGTATGTGATATCATTAATCAAGAAACCAATTATACTCTGTTTTATTTTTATTTGCATGCACATGACTACAAATTACTGGTCACAGTTATTCAGCCCTCAGAAAACTATAGTCACTGCTTGATGGTTTGCTTGTATTCTATTTGTGTCATTTTAATAAGACAGAGACATGATTCACTAGAAGCTTGCATAGATCATAGCCTAAAAATGGCCCTTACTCATAAGAATTTGTACAGGGAAGTAAAGCTCATTTCTTAGAGAAGCATTTGGCTCTCAGATGGAATTTATTATAATTTTGTAAGCTGGAGTTCTTTTTTTTTTTTTTTGTCCAGAAGGTATGCCTTTTGCCATAGATGACCTTACTGGTGTTTTATTTTTGTTAGCTACAGTAGCTCAGTAAGGATTTAGAAAAGAGAGCTTCTTGCCAAATCTGAAAGTCTGCTCGGTTGTGGTGCAGGGGCAGTTACAGTTTGCTGACCAAATTCTATCAGATAACTCCAAGATCCCTGGTATAGTAATCAGAACATCTCTGGATAGCATGTGTGAGCAAACATACATACAAGCAATGCATGAACACATTTTTAGAAATGTAATATGATTAGTCTGTTGCCCTCCTTATGAAATGTGCATTAGGGCTGTTACAGCTATTGACTTTCTTTTTCTTTTTCTACTTGCTTGTTTTGTGTGCATTGATCTATCTTCACTAAAAGTTTTATCCCATGGTAAGCATGGGATAAAATTCTTGCATCACTGAAGTCAATATCACCTTTTAGCACCTGAACAGAGTCAATTTATCACTGTATTATCTTTATGCAGTACTCCAACTACAGTGCGGAAGGCAGAGGAAGAAGGGACAATTGCTACAGTGATCCAAGCTTGAAGTTTTGGAGCCATACCCTGTAGAAGTGGACAGTGACATAGAGGTGCTTATCCTCAAAAAGAATTCAGCATAATTCTGATTCACTCCACCTTCCTCTAGCTTTCAAATATTTTGGAAAGCATTTACCTTAAAAAATGCAATGTAGTACCTTGGGAATGCCATTTGTAGACTAATAAATATGATAGGTGTATTTCTGCTGCTGCAAGCTATTATGTAGGCTTTTCTTTTTTCCTTTTAAAGGTCCTTGCTACATACAGGTTTGTATAAGACATTTTGTAATTATAGAAAAAAAAAATCTTTTGCATAGACTTTCAGCAGAATATAACCTGTAATAATTTTTTGTAGAGACTATTTTTAACAGTCTCCAAGGACTCTGATCAGCATTCTTTATTCACTCAAACTCCCATTGAGTTCAATAGGCGTTTTCATGATTAAAAGAACCAGTAAGGAATGTTGAATAGAGTTAGCTTATTCAAATGCAAGCAAATCTTTTAGGCTATATTTTCATAGGGGAATTAGCAATCTAGTTATTACACACAGAAGTAGCCTAAGCTCTCATGTAGTATCTGGGTGCCAAAAAGATGGCATCTACTATTTTAGAGCTATTTGTTATTTTGACAGTGTGGCTCCAGGCTACATTGCGCTGGATAAATCCTTAATTTTACATAACAAATAATGAAATATTGCTGCTTCACTGCCTCTCTTCAAATGATTAAAAGAGATTAACTTTGCTTAACATCACTCTAAATTAATTCCTGATGCTATACCTGCTATTGAATCCTACTGTCGATTTTTGAAATACGTGTATGGGATTTTTCTGCTCCCTATAACACGGTCCTCATTATAGCACAACGAACTAAGAGCTAGTCATCTTGTCATATGATATGACACCTTTTAAGGGAAAGAATGATCAACAAATTGGCAAGTAGCTTGGGAAAGGGCTCCTAATGTTCCTTGTGTTAACCAGGTGACTTCCAAGGGGACAGGGGGTCTGGAAGCGACAGTTAGAGGGCCACAGAAACTCCCAGAAAGGGAACGAGGAAACACAGTATGTCTCAAGAGAGAAGGCTGAGGAGTTTTGAACAAGGACAGAGAAGTATGGGAGACTGAAGGAGACTCTGTGAGCTAGGAAGCTTGCCTGAATCCTGGCAGACATTGAAGATGGGTTGTGGAGTCCATTAATAAAAAGGAAAAGCATGTAAGATTATAGCCCAAAGGAGGAGATGACATATGAGAAAGGCTTTTCAGAAATATGAAATGGGTCTCCCAGAGGTAAGAGCTGGCTCAGAAGGAGCTGGAGTGGAGCTAGGAATCCAAATACATTGGAGGAGAAAGAGTTTGGGTCCACTTTATAAAATCCCCAAGAAGATGTTTTGTGATTTGAAAATTCCTTGGTAAGCCATAGCATCAGCTGAAGGCACAGAAGGTATCTGCTGGACCATCTATGCCACTAGGGAATATTACAGGGTAGAAAGATGCAGATGGATCCTAGTTCTTTCCGCTCTCCAGGCTAACCAGAAGTGAGCCATCCTTAGTCTGAAAGTGATGTGCCTATGTTAGTGTGTGCTGTCACCAACTAATTTTTTTGTGTCGTGCCATGACAAATTAGCTACACAGGTTCTGGACTGGAGCTCTTTGGATACCAGCCAGATTGGAGAAATAGCAGTGGGGTAGACCTTCCCTATATTATCCAGGACATCCCCAGAGCACACCCTTGTGCAGTTTGATGTTTCTTTGAAACAACTGCAGACAAAACTGTCTAGATTGCTGAAGTATGCAGGAGAAGCATAGTCTATTAGTGCTTTCAAAGGAAGTTGGATAAGCTTTTTTATATAAGTGTTTAGATAAATTCTGTTTATGTAGAGAAGATATTATCAGATAAAAGTGGGATTTTTTATTTCATATCGACACTCGTCTATTGGATGAAATCTTATTTGTCTTCTATTAAAGTAAGTGGTTCACAATTAAAGAAGGGACTTTAAATTTTCAGCTACAACATGAGCATGCTCAGATCTCAAACTTAACTTCTGTCAAGAGCTGTCTACCCATCTACTGGATACTCTTGCAAGAGCTGCCTTTCTTGACTTGCATAAACCAATTAGGGAATTGTCTTGTAAGGAAGAGAAGATGATAAATGGTGATCAGATGATTGCTCTGTTAATAAGGAGATGATGTGGGTTGCTGAGAGGTAGGTAGATAGGATGCTGAGGAGGAATGCTAGTTAAAGGTACAATTTATTTGCATTGTTCAAAACCATAAAATTTGCTAGGTTAAGAAGACTTGAAAAACAGAGTTTTTAATGAATGTGACAGGATTTGTTTTTCATTGCCTTTGGAGGTGTCAAATATGTGAATGGAATTTGCTGTATAAATAAAAGTTTCATTGAGGGATAAATTTTCCACACCATATGAAAGAGATGTAGTGGAAACCTCTATAATTAAAGGCATTACATCTGTGATGCTTGTTGAGTTGTACAGTATAGTATTGAAGAGAAAAGTGTTCTTTCAGATATATTAATTTACTTTGGGGCATTTTGCCCTGTTGTGATGAGAAGAGGATGCTGCAAAAAGTGAAATTACTCCAGCATATTATTGGGATGCTAACTTCATCTTTGAGCATAAGAAAGTTCTTTGTACAACTCCTTTTTATGTAACTTCAGCTTTTCCCAATACTGGCATAATCAGCTCTTGACCTGCATGTGCTGAAGCTTCTGTTTCGGAGCTCCTCCTGGCCTACTCCTAGCAGTAGTTTAAGACAAAGAATGTTTATTGCTTTTATGAACATGCCTATGCTTTCCAGGTTTTATTTTGAACTCCAGCTGGAGACTACTCTTTCTACGTGTATTCTGCTTATCTCTCTCTGTTTCTCTATCCTTCTTTCTCGATGATTCCTCAAACATTTATTATCTATCAGGTTGCTCCTGTCTTCTTTTCCTTCCTCTAGAGCTGCATATAAGAGCAGTTGCTGTTGCACATTCTCCTCCTGTACTGCCATGTGCTGTGGATAGCATAAATAACTTACAGACATAGTTTATAGACTTAACATTTGAGATCAGACTCTTCTCATATTTGCTCTACCACATGACAGAAACAGTGCAAATAAAAATGGGAATGAAAAGGATTAATGTGTGGTTCAAAAAAAGGAAATGCTAACCAGCACCAAAATCAAAGCTGGAATGCATCTCTCTCATGAACTTGAGTCCTTTACATGAGATGAAAAGATGATATATATATGTGTGTGTATAAATATATATCATGTAAAGAATACGTATAGCTCATATGTTTTAGATACATTCTAAACAAGAACAATTGCTGGCTAAGAGTAACTGTTCTCACATGGATAATGTTCCATAGAGAACTTTTCTTTGTAGAAAACCAATACAGTTAGGTCTGACAGGTTTTGATAGTTGGTCTTATGGGAACAGATGAGAACTTCAATTCAAAGCAATATTATGTCGAGCTGCATTACAGCTCTAGCTGCATTCCCAGATCAACAGACACTTCTCTCACAGGCTTACTTGAAAGATTTTAGCAAGGTGTTTATCTGTGATAAGTCTTTATTGCTCCTGATATGGGAGGTCCTTGGTGACCAGCCAGAGAATCTGTATCTAAGTCATTTGTCCTATTCAAGCGTCTTTCACAACTACTCTGTTGAACTCAGCAGATTTATATTGTTCACGCTTGATAAGTGGTTCATTGATCAGTTTTTTTTCTATGAAGACAGAATGCAGTAGAATAGTATAATCTATGCTACTTTTACTTATGCTGACTGAGAGTAATGCAGCATAAAGCACCTATTTTTTTGTGAAGTTTCCACAGGCTAGCTCCCTGAAGGGGTACATTTTATGGTCCATTTGGCATGCTCTGTATATCTGTTCATACTAGAGCTGATATCCTTTTTATCAAAGTCCATCTTTCATGTTGTTATGTAGAGTTTTATTTTATGGTTTTTATAAAGCAGAGACCTGGAATGGTATCCGTTAACACAAAAGTCACTTCAGTCTCCCTGTCATTAGACTGACTTGGTTCAGCACCTCTTGGATGAAACAGCTGTATAAATCTTTAACCTCTGTAGAAGTACCCTTTAAATCAATAAGAATAAATGAAAAAGGATTAATGTGCTGGAATCACTTGAGAATGCTTCTGCTCATGAGGTTGGCAAGTGTCTATGACCAGTCAAGTGGTTAACAAACATCTGTGGCAATTCATGTCTTTAATATACGTTTACTTGGTTTTAACTAATCTCTCTTCATTGACTTTTCAACACAAAAAGAATAAATGTTTCACCTGCTGCATGAGGTGGCATAAATTTATTGTATTATGATGGGTTGGCCTTTTAAAAGCCAGATAGCTGTACCTGATCTGAAAAAGTATATAAGGTATGGGCAGATGATCAAAATTACTAGCATTCCTATGGCTTACTTCATTACTGCTGAGCTTTAGTAAATGGTGATGTGCATGTTCTTACCCAAACTGTACACTAAAATTTAGCATCTTAAATAACATTCATAAATTTGGACAAGGGTGAAAGGGGATTTTTTTTTTTAATCTGCCATCTTAAGCACCTGTCTTCCCATACAGCAAAATAGGTATGTAATAATTGGATCTGGATTCCCGGCCAGCGCCAAGGAATTGAATCCTCTTACAGTTTACTTCTTGGCTTTAAACAGTGACCTGTGCTGGGAAAGAATCACTTGGTTTCTATCAAAGTATTTCACTGCCCAAGATCCTTGGGGCTACAGAGGATAAGGCTGTTATGTTGAAGGGAAGGCTGTTACCTTCTCACAGTTCTGAGACAGATAAACTCAAAGATATTTTGCAGCTGTAACAAAATAGAACAGAGGAATTTCTTTGCATGTTCTGATATTTCTTCTAAGCTTTACTTTGAAGATTAAAACAGTCCCCTGAAAAAAATTATATGAGAACTTTCTTGGCTGGGAGAAGAGGAGGGTGACCTTTTTATACGAGCAAGTGGTAGCTCACTGGGGGTGGGAATGGCTGCTGGAGAATCTGCTCTGAAGAAAACGAAGACAGCAGCTAGCTTGCCATCAGGACAGGTTTCTGGCACTGTTACCACTCTTGAATGAATCTGTTTTTATTAGCTGTTAGGTATATTAATTAGAATTCATTTATTCTTTAATCAAGCCATTTTCTTCTTGATATATCAGAAGTACTTTTACTACATAGACATCTTGTTGTTACAGTCTCCTAGCAACAGAAACTTTTCTTAAGCTGACATTTGCTGTCTCAAGAGTTCTGTGTCCAAATTACTTTGAATAGCCTTAATTTTCCACAGAGTTTCTAAAATTTAATCAATCTCATCTTTTGTTAGTTTGATTTTCTAACAAAGGCATCTGATTAAGTTATTTCCTGAGCCTTGGTTACAGTATCATCCCAAATGTGAGTATTTCAGATCATGGCACAAAAAAAAAAATCTCAACCCATTCTGCCTACATCCTGAATGGGATACATTACTAAGATATATTTTTTCTCAAGCATCCTCAGAATCAGTGATCTTGGAGAGAACTTCTGCAGTTATTCTTTTAACTGACACAGAGCCTCTGCAGTTACTGTTAGTCAAAGCCATTGATCATTGTTAACAAAATTTGTACCAGGTGGTCTTGCTGCCTGACATTTGGAAGTGGCAATGGAAGGAAAGCTGAAATGGCTGTTTGCAAACTTCTGAATACTTTCTGTGGTCATAAGGGTGCTCTGTTTGGCATGTAAATAGGCAAATTCAGAGGGAAAATTTGGGAGCAGAAAAGAAAAGTCGCAAAGTCTTTGTTTATGCAAAACCAATGCATATCAATGGAGAATGGCAACAGTTACTCATCCAGATCATAAACGGGGAGACCTCTAGATATATTGCTTCAGACGGTCCACCGAATACTCTGCAGACTTATTGCCAGCTTTATTGCTCTGAGACTGGCTCCCACATATCTGCCTGGGATTACAGGCAGACCTGAAAGCGTTGGCATCATCATTAATGTGTATCAGCAAGTACCCCTACAGTATATACAACAAAGTTGTCCTACACCCTAAGGTCCTAGTCGTGTGTGCTTTGGTCATGTCCAAGACTGACTGTCATGCAGTAGCCAGATTGCAGCATCAGTTTTTCAAGGCTACCTGGTATTTGGAAATTCTGCACAAATGCGTGTTTTCAAAGTATTCTAGGATCAGTATTTCAGGAAGAAAAGAGCTTGAGTATAGGAAAAATTAGATGCATGCTAGCCCTTGGACAGAACATCCTCATGTTGATCTCTGAGTTCACCTCAATTCATTGTGATCAATGCAGCCATTGAATGGCTGAACTGGTACTTATGTTGCTTGTTTCTGTCTGGCCTCTAATGGTCTTTATGCAGTTGTAAACCTTCAATTATTTCTACAAGATTTCTGTTGTGCTTACCTGTGAAACTGCCTGTGTGTTACTGAGGAGTATGTACTCCCAAAGTGCAGATCCATTAGTTCCTGTCTATCACTTTATACACATATATAAACAAGAATTTAATGTAGTACTGGATACAGAGGGGTTGTATGTCTGCAAATAGGTCTATAGATTTTCATACCTTTTGATTACCGTGGTGTAGAGAGGAGTGATTTTTTCCCCATCCCTTGTTAAATTTCATCCCTTCTAAATTTCTTTGTAAACTATGTGTTTTCTCCTCAGGGATTTGTACAAACCGTATAGGTATTTTCAGGAAAATGTGTCGATGTAATGCATAGATTAATAAGACAGTATTGGGTTTTTTTTCTAGACATTCTACCTGCTTGATCTCTGGTTTGTCCTTATTTTTTATCCAAGTGCCATGCTGTCTGCTGCTTCCCTGGGATTCTGACACCACTTTGGGACTGCCTAGTCCTGATTATAAACATGCAGCTCAGTTTATTGTTTTTTAAGATATACTGCATCACAGCAACAGTCTGTTTCTTACTTATATATATTGCATAAGTACCACATTTTTATATATGAAAATGCATGATGTTCTGTATGTAATAGGGTTGTTGTAATACTTTGTGGCTTTCTGAATCAAAACGTTTTGAAGTAAATTGGGAGCCAGCTATCTGTGCAGATGGGAACATGGGAATGAGCTGGTTCTGGGAGACTTGACAGTTACTAGCTTGGGGATACTCCTCACAAGCCTTGTACTGGGTCACTACTATGGAAGCACGAAAAGGAATAAGTAGTTTTATAGGAAGCCAGATGGATTTCCAGTACTAATGTAGATTATTTTGATGCTTTTTTTTGTGGAACAATTTCTTTTTAACAAATTAGAATTTACTGATCATAAGAGATTTCTATTTTGGCATCCCTTGACTTTGCCACTCATTGTCCTGAAACTACCTGAAAGCACCTTCTCTGCTGGACTTTAAAAAAAAAAAAAAAAAAAAAGTAGAAAACCAGGACAGGCGTTTAGGAAACATGAAGTTTTAATTTTTATTTTTGGCTTTATGTGTTTTAAATCACGTAACATTTCTTTTATTTCTGCCTTTGTAAGGGCTGGTAACTTTTTGCTAGTATCTGTTTGGGATAGGGTTAGAATCACATAGGGATTAAGTGCAGTTACTGACGTGTGGGAAAGCCTGCACAGTTTATGTGTGCTTCTTAAGTCCCACATTTTATAACCTTCTTGGAAGAAAAGGACTAGAAATGGGCTGTTGCAGACCTTATTCCTCCATGGGAGAAAGTGTTAAGAGGGAAAGGAAATGAGTGAAGTTTGCACTCTTGTAGAGATCAGAGGCTCCAAGTTCTTGGCACATTCTTCTGTGGTTCAGAAATTCTGCGGTGTTGAAATCAGAAAGCCCTGCTTAATAAATAAGTGTTTAATAAGGAGATGGCTACTACATATGAAAGTAGATGAAGTATTACAGCAGATTGATCCACGAAGCAGCTCCCTCAGGCTTGCTCCTTACTCACAGCCTTCCATTCATCATGGTTGCCTGCAGCACCTCATCTCTCAAAAGCGTCTTTCTCTCTGACCAAATGACTACTTCCCTTCTAATTTCTTTTGAGATAATAACCTTAGGTTCCATTCCCATACTTACCTAGGTCCTCTCAGGACAAACTGGATCCCTGATAACTGTTTCAAATGTGGACAGGAGACTTACAGATCATGCCTATAGTACTTAAAAGAGTACTCCATGCTTCTGAGGCCAAATTCCTTGCCTGTCCTGACTGTGGTGCCTTTATATTGTTAAATCATGTGGTCATGACCTCAACATCCTCAAGACATGCCCAGTCATTGTCAGACCTCCGCTTGACGTATGCCTGTTCAAAAATTCCTTGGCATAATCAGGATGCTCAGTACTCGTACACAGTTGCCCTGCAAAAATGCTAGACTCTTGCCTTTGAAAGGGCACCATTTGCTCCCGCAGCAAGATCCAGAGTCTTCCCTGTTCTGAGAGTGACGAACCACCAGAATCACACCACTGGATGAACTAATACATTATAGCACTCGTAGTCTTGATGTGGATGTTCAATTTTCAGAGGCCCCATAATATAACCTCTGGAACTCTTCCTCTGGCTTTACTGGCCAAAACCACACCTGCCTAGCTGAGATTAATGTTTTCCAGTCCCTGTGCCTTATCTTTACCTGCACTACATACACATCTACATAAGCCCAACAGCATTTTGCCTCTTGGCAGGTGTTGTAAAAAAAAAAAAAATACTATGCTTACCTCTCCCTCTAGCCAGTAGAGGCAGACTTAATGACTTGTCTTTTTTGAGAAGGCATGAGTCTAGCCCAAAGCCAGTTGTCATGAATGTCCAAGCTCCTCCGCAGAAAAAAGTCAAAGTGTTCTTACAATGGCTTGAAACCTTCCTGTTTTTTTGGATACAGATACTGCTGTTAAAGCTCATTGGGTCAGGTCTCAGGAATGATCTGACAGGCTGGTGGGGACTGTATGCATTGAGAATCTCTTCAGACCTGATCCTCTTTGCCTCAGGGACAGAGCTCTTCAGGTTAGGAGAAGAAGAATTTTTTCCCCTGAAAGTCTTGGTGTTTTTTTTCTGAAGGTACTTAATGCTATGTATGCTCTCCAACAGTGTGAAAACATATTTAAATCTCTCTTTAAGGGGGAACAAACAAGTAAAGACATCCTTAGCATAAACAGTTAGGTAGCTTTCAGGTAAAATAGACTTGCATTTGTTTTCAAAATTGAAGGTTTTTCTAAATCCTCAGACACCATTTGTGTGACTGTTTTGTGCCAGCATAAGTCTTGATTAAAAACATCAAAAGAAGATGAACAATAATACAAACATCACTTTATACTGAGAGATCTGCCATTATTTATGTTGCTTTATGCTGTCAATGACTTCAGTGATCTTTCACCTAATAGATCAGATCTGGGAATGACAGTGTCTACTCAAGTTTAAAAAAATCAGAAAAAAACCTCAAGCTTGTAACACAAACAAGTCTTTAGCATTATGTCAAATAGATCCATAGATGAACTCAGTTGCAGTGGAACAATGGAACACATAAATATCTGTAACATCTTTCGAATACCAAACAGCACCAAAATGGAGATCATTAAGAACAGATGACAGAACAGGAGACTGTGATTGAAGATGTTCTGCATCATATATACTTGCTGTATCTTGATTTTTCTAAAGTCTTTAACTCCAATCTGTGTCATCTATATACATATTACATTGTATTTCGAGGACTAGTTCTTCAATGTAAA
Source organism: Mycteria americana (assembly GCF_035582795.1). NCBI lineage: Eukaryota > Metazoa > Chordata > Aves > Ciconiiformes > Ciconiidae > Mycteria > Mycteria americana. Next base: position 42,322,499 of record NC_134366.1, on the reverse strand, counting down.
ACCATATGAAACATACCAATACCATTAGACTAGTGTATCAAGGCAGGTGAAAAATTTTTGAGGTCCCGCAAACCATTTTTAGTTACATTACTTGCAAGATACATGAATCTCCTTGGCTTCTGCTATGCACAGGGGCCAACATATGGCTTCCCTCAGTAATTCTCCAGATGCTTCTAACATTTAGAATTTATTAAATCTTCAACTCTGGGGTTGATAGGTTTCTTTTTTTGTATTAATTACAGAGAATCCAGCAATACTAATTTGATGATTTTTGATATGGAAAAATGTTCTTTCTATTACAAAGCTTTAAGGTCCATGCCTGTAGAAGTATGAGAAAAGACACAAATGGTGCTTATAGAAATTCAGGAACAAACTGTTACCTAAGTATTAAGACTTGTATTTAAATACTTATTGTTCCATTTTGCTGTATAAAATAAATTAGATACTGGTTTCTGATCTAGATGTGTGTTTTCTTTCTGTCTTTCTTTTTGAAGGTACACTGTGTATCTTGAGTCATCCTAAGACTAGGAATTCACAAAGGGCTCTCATATTATCATCTACGTGAGGAATAATAACGTAGTCTGAGGAGAACTCTCGTTATGCCCTTGCAAAGAGTAGTAACTAATTTATTGAAAGATAATCTTTCTCTTGGAAATGAACGCCTGACAAACTTATCTGATGAAATCACCCATCAGTTCCTGAAATATATGGTTATCTCTTTGTGCCTGACTTCTGTTTCTGCCATGATACCTTATTTGCTTTTGGAGCCATAGAAAGAAAGAAAAAAACCAAAGTTGTCTGACATTTTCTTGAGAAGTCTAATCTTTTTTATTATGAATATGGCTTTAAAATATGTTTTTCTGTCTTTTTTTTTTCCATGCATAGTGATAATACACCTTGGCAGTTTAGGTGTTGTTTTGGCCACAAGTATCTTCCTGTTGTTCAGTTCCAAACAGAACACTGCTTTATATACCTGATCTGTTATTTACATCAGAGACTAGCTGTGAGATGGTGCTGTCAATCCAAACCTGCCTTTAGAAGTCACGGGATTCAGTCAAATATCCATGATTAGCAATTGCCTTTCTTTTTAAGTACTCTCCCTAATTACTATTTACAGTTGATATAGATTACAGATAACAATGAACTCTTAGATCATTATTTAATTATTGTTGATTTTTGTAATGATGATGGACCATACAATAAAGTGATTTAAGGCAGGGCGGTTTAATACTACTGATAATAACTAGAATAATAATTTCAGATAATTTAAAACAGGCTTGACAATTGCAAATAGTATTTGTGATGTTGCTTTTTATATTAAAGTTGGTTATAATTAATTTTATGTGATGCATTTAGAAGCACTGCTTTAAGCTAGAGTTTTAAGAACTCTACTTTAAAGATAAAAATCGGAACTCCCTCTGTTCCAATATTTAAAAATTAAGGTTCTAATCCAGTAAAGCTATAAATTGAGCAGTATCTATTACTTTTGTGAGTAATCCCACTCATTTCAACAGGATGTTTCTTATAAATAAGCATATGCATTTATAATAAGCCCGTATATAAGGCAGGTATCCCTATATGGCATATGGGGTAAAGTAATACTTGAATCACTTTCAGTGATAAGTCTCCTAATGTTAATAATAAGACACTATTTGGAATTCTTGAAAGCATCAACAGAATCGTGTCTGTACACAAAGCATTTAAAAAAATGGCATCACTGTTTGGTTTCTGAGTGATGTAGGAGCTCACATGCCATAAATCTTAATTTTGATAAATTGTTTTACTTAGGCTGTTAGAAGATTTTTTTACTTTGGTTGGGAGGGTAGCTAATCAGCTCAGTAAGACAGAATGTGGTATTGGTTTATACTCTTCATCGTATGCTTGAAAGGCATATTTTTATTCCTGAAGAAGTAAATTCTCACCCAAACACCGAAGAGTTTGACTGGTTTTGATTGATCCAGGCTTGGTACAGTCAGGGAAGTGGTAAAACGTCTTATGAAATATACCTTGTTCATCATAGAGTTGTTGACTGCACTCTGTGGTGCAAGCTATAAAACTGTGGAAAGCAGTGACATATTTTATTCATTTAGGACATGACATTATCAGATGCTGTTGATGAAAAGTAGCAGCCCTGATATTCCTTTTCACAATACTGTAATTGATTATCAACTTGTCAAAACGTGGGTAAGGCTGCTCTGAATAAATAAAATATCACTATCTTCTGAATAAAATATTTAAAAATTGAAATCCCCTTTTTGTAGCTGCAATAAGGACACTCAGACCTGGAACAGCTGTGATTTTTTTCTTTGAATGTGAATCACTGATTCTTGTGTCACTTTTTGAGTTGATCTGCTTATGTGGTCCTTTATATTAAGATCATGCCTTTCAGCTTGTAGAGATTATCCCATTACTCTATTCAAGAAGAAAGTTAGTAAATTGTAAAGCTTAAAAATACCAAGGAGCAGTCATAATTAAAGTTATGGAAGCTTAGGAAAATCCACCCAAGAAACAGGAGGGTGTTTTGTATTTTTTTCCTTTCAAATCTGTAGTTTCTTGTCTTGACTAGAAGAGCTCTGTTCAAACTTACTATGAAGAATGCCATGCCATCAAATCTTCAGTTTCTCTAGAACATGACATGAAGTGTGGACATTTCCCTGTATCTTTTTATGAATGCATGTCGAGTCAATCACTTCCTCTACTATAAAAGTATCATTGTAATTCATGATGGAAATCATATTGGTAGAACTGTGTTATTACTGTGTTTGTACAGTTCTTGTACCTCTGAATTTCACATCTTTAAAAAAATTAATTCACATAAAACTTCATGTCAACTTTATGACACTGATCAACATTTGTGGAAGAAAAAAGTGTTTCTAATTTAGAGGAGGTTTAGACTGAAAAAAATAGATTCTCAAAATCAAACTTCTTTAGTGTTTTTTGTAAAATAGGATTTTACTGGTGTCTTACCACTCCTAGTACTTATATCCGTAGAAACATTCTTCATGAGAGTATCACCAAAAAAGGCCAGTTTATGTACTAGAAAATAGTCTGTTTGTCTTTTCATGGAAAAAAATGCCTTGTGCTTTCATATTTTTATTTCATATTTGAAATATGTGGTTAATATTTCTGTTGTTATTAATGGTAGGTATATACTTTGCCAATGAAATGAGTGTTCCTTTTGCTCTTGTGATAACATCAAAAACTTAAATAGCTTTTCAAATTTGAAAGCATATGATTTGCTTTAATTTGGTGTCCTGAATTTTCTATTCTGCTGGTTAAGCAACAGACCTACAATTATCTGACAGAGGCTGCCTTCTTGACATTTTCCAGCTTATTTTTTATCCTCAAGTAGAGCTGTGTATTTTGCATAAGCTTTAGATAATCATGTAAACTAGTTGCATCACTGAAGTATTTTTATTTCAAATTCAAATACATTGAAGGTTGCATACATGAGCTTAAAATAGTTTTTACAAATCTTCTCATCTAACGTCTATCTTCATCTGATTTAAATTCTTCTTGAATCTCTTTCCGTCACCTTCCCTATCAAGGCAAAATCTATTTAAATTTAAATATACAGAAATATGTGAGCCACTTAGAATATATCTGCAGAAATTTAAGTATTGACATAGTGTATGATATTTAATCCATACTTTATTTTCTTCCCTTTACCATAGGTACTGCATCCTCACTCCCATGTTACATTCAGCGTTAGGTGGAAATAGTGTGAACAGTTCTGCTAGGGCAAAGCAATGGGGCTCTTCCAGACAGTTAATTCTTTGTAATTAGGTGTCCACAAGGTTTGGTGTCCTTGATGGCTAGAGTTTCTGGTACATTTTTCTCTGAAAACGCCAAGTGCACTCTAAAATGACTTACAGTCTTTCCTAAGGGTTAATGTTAACCACTAGTGAATAACCCTTTTTCTTAAGATCCTGGTGAATAACAAAACTGCTCTCAGTTTTCTTATAGGACTAAAATACAGATTTACTGAACTGTCAGGTACAATACATGCTAGCTGTAGATCATACTTAATTCAGCTCAGGCCAAAGCATTTGACGTATAATATAGTGCCATAGGTTGTGCGTGCACAGACCATTTTACAGACGAGTATTTGTCTCTCTCCTTCAGCTGCCAGCCCAGATACATCATCATATATCATTATCACTTCTAGCAATGACACTGGAACATCTTGAGCAGTAGTATACTTACTGTGCACGTATAAATGTAATATATGGTTGTTACCTCCCTGTGGAGCGCTCCAAAGGCATAGACACCTCATTTAAAGATTAAAATAGCTTACTTCCTTCTTATAAATAAGCCAAGTTTGTATTGGTGCTTAACTTGTTCAACCCATGTACTCTCGTTGCTGTGAGAGGAGAGTACAAAGGTGTCCTCATACTGCACTGACAGCTAAAGGTATCCTTTGCACGTAAATATCCTTTAGAAAAGGTTGTGCTAAATTAGCCACTAGGGAAACATGTACCCAAGAAATTTAAGTTCTCAGATTAGGTCAATTTCATATCTCACAAGCTGAGGAAAAGAAAAAAAAAGTTTTCTAAATTGCACACTTTTTAATTTTCTGAAAGAGTACCAGGCACTGAAAGCCAGATTTTGGAAGGTATTCGAATGTTCAAAGATCCAAATAGCTACCTTTGGGTTATGAAGGACACCTGGCTGCTTTGACAGGTACAGAAGAAGGAGTTGCCTTTCAGTTTCTGTTAGGCATCTAGTTTAGCTCCTTTTGTTAATTACGCAAAGCATTTATCTGCATTTTGGAGCACCAATTATAATTAAAATGCATTTTAAGAATTTTGCTTTCAATCTCCTGGTATGAAACCCCTGTCTGACCTGCTAATGTGTCTGAAAATCTGGTCCCCGTTACAGTCATTGAACTGTCAGGAAAATTGTATTTCATTTGCTGCAGACTCTTAAGTGTACTCCAGCATACTCCAAGTGTAACGTTCTCTGCACTTGAACTGTCTTTGTGCATATGGAGGTTTGAATGAATTTTGTGATTTTGAAATGATCAGTGCTAATTGATGATACTGCAAGAGAAAGGTTTTTGTAGAGCAGGTAAAGCTGTCACTAGAGGTGTGAACTATTCAGTATTCATCTCTTAATTGTTCCCAGTTACTGCTAGCTACAGGGGGTTGTTTGATTTGGTTTAGAGAGAATATGGTTGCTTGTCCAATGGATACCCAAATTAAAACCATCAAATTAATTTCCTATGAAATACTGAGCAATAGTTAAATAGCAAAGACTTTGTAATGGTAACAGTCTGTCTAACAGACTACCATAATTGTCATTGGTAACAAAATTAATATGTAAAAATTTAATCATACAAAACGCATGTATGTTAATTGTCGCTATTCAAATATTGATAAGAAGCTGTAATCTTAATTCCTAGCTTTTTCCATGACTGAGTAAAACTTAAGTTGACAATCTGTAAACATTTTAGAAACCAGAAATTTTATCATTTCTAATAAAAGGTATGATTATTTTTCTATAATATCTGTTATTGTCTATATAAAATTTCCCAAGGACTAAAAGGTCAGCTGAACAGGAGAGAATGAAGAGAGAAGTGCACCTTATTGGTGTGAAAGTATATTTCCTTAGGTCTTTTCTTTGTCTGTGTGTTTGTTCAGTCAAAGAATAAAGATTAGAACCAATAAATTAGCTTTGCAAGTGTAGTTGGAAATAGAAGAAGGTAAAGAAGAAATATTTGACTTTTAAGATAGCACAGAAATTAGATATATTTTATATGCTTGTATGTAAGTATAGTAACTCTTAAAATACAATTTATTAAAAACCTAATTTTTCAGTGATTTTGTAAAACCTTTCATTGACCCTCTGAAAGCTCAGAAGGTGCTTTGACATCTTTTCCCTGCTATGAGCAAAATAAGATTGGATTTTCACACCTGCATTAAGTAATGCAAAGTAATTGTGCAGGCTCAGGAAAAAATAAGGCAATTCTTTCAATTGTTCTTCCTAAAATTATTTTTCTGATGTTGTAGTGCTCAGACTGACAAACAGATATAAATCCTGTTCTTCATCTGTTGATGTTCCTGGGGGACAGTATGCCACATCTTTCCAAACAAAAGGGGGGAAAAAACCTTTATAGAACTAAATGAAGTAAAAAGCACCAGAACACATCTTATGCATAATAAACTGAAGATTTAGATATTTTGCTTGCTTTGACCATTGAGAATTCATCAGATTGCCTTAAAGACTGAGTAAAGCTTGAAAATTTAGGGAAAAACAGTTTATTTGATGGAGTCTTGAAACAGAATCAGTAAAAATGACGATCAAAGAAAATGCTGAGGCAATGTCTTAACAATAACATTTATTTGTTAGGTTCTCCTCCCATAAATCTATTTCACATCCAGTGAAGATGGGAAAGGAAAATACATATAAGTTTTGGAAAAGGAAGCTGAACAACTCTATCGTTTCATTGAAATAATTTGAAATCCAAGCTCTGCAAAGACAAAGATAAAATAGGACTGTTAACCAGGTGTCAACTCAAGCAGGCATCAGAAACTGTTGCACTTGCAAAGCGAAAGCAGTTAATCAGCTGTTACGTGGAGATCTCTGCCCTTAGTTGGCTATTGAGTTACAAACTTGATTGATTGAAATAATTTTATTATAAATAAATAATTTTAATTACAAATCCGAATCTGAATTGGCTAACATCTTCAGGGAAGATACTATCCTTGGGAGGAGGGTATGATTTCCATGCTATTTAACAGATTTAAAGGTCAGTGAGTAAAGCTCAGCTGAGTGACATCCATGTGTCCATTTTTGAAAACACGATTCAACTTTTTGCATTGATATGCTTGGCTCTCTCCTAATTTAATTTTTTAAGCAGTATAAAAGGGGCACTAAAACTAAGATTAAATGTTTTAAGTGGTTGAAATAATACTCATGGTGGCCTACTTTGAAAGTTATTTTGGTGGCTTTACTTCATTTGGTCTTTGCCTGAATAAATGCAGCAGAGTAAACTAGTAAATAACAATCTAGTACAAACAATATCCAGCTGATCTCAGAACAGTAAGTAATGCTGCAAAGCAGCTAGACTGCAAATTGCAAGGAACTGAATCAAGAATAGGATGGGAAGCTTTATTTGCTTTTCTGTGTGAGTTCTTGCTTATGGGGTGTATACCTGACCTTAGTGTTATTTTGCCACAGCCACCCTGTATTTCGCTGAATCCTAATGTTCAGAGATGGAAAGTGTGCTCGTTTTAAGCTGTGGGAATTTCCGGACAGATGGATGAACAGAGAACATCACTGACTTGCATTCTTTGAATACCATCTGTTAGCAAATACTAGCAGGACAGAAGGAACATATGTTGTTTAGCTGGCCCTGTGTCTTGCCAGGAAACACATTAGACTGGCATGGTCCAGGGACACATACATCCAGTGTTGCAGGAACAGTGAAGATCTTCATAGGTGTGAGAAATTCTCACAGATAGTGAAGGCAGCTATAGGAAGATTTAACAGTCCTGCCAAAATCCTGTTGATCTCTGAAGCTCATATATGTGGGACATACAGAATATGACTTCTGAATTCATCTTGCCAATACTGAGTGCAGCCAGACTCTTGTTTGACTAACTTAGGCTCAATTATTACCTGGATTTGAAGTAGGAAGAAGGCTTTGTCTGGATTGGTAGAAGAAAAAACATGGGTTAGACTGTGTAAGGCAAACTTTGTTGTAGGCTACTGCTGCCCTCTGCATCAGGGAGCCTAACTCCCTGACAAACTGGGACTGAAAACAAACAGCAAAACGTGTCTCTGCAGGGAGGTGAGGGATGAAGCTGGTGCCCCTACTGCCTGGTTCATTCCCTGCTTTTTCCCCGTCCCCTTAAACCTCTTTCCAGGGGTCAAATCAGCACAGACGCGTGCAGCCCCCGTGCGGCTGGGTGCCAGTGGATGCCCAGCCTCGTGCCACAACGCAGACAGGGCTCACTGACCTACACCGGTGGCACAACGGCGGTGAATTGCCCTCTCTCTACCCGCTCACCGGTAAATTCATGCCCAAAGGTGAACAAGTCTTAGCAAGGGTGTGTAGAGAGGGTTAGCGAGAGACTGATACCAGCCTTCACTAGGCACATTAGATTACAAAGGAAAAATGTGTGAGGTCAGCTCAAGCCAGCTATTTCGTAAGAGTGTGATTTGATTAAGGCCGGGCTATGGCCCAGCTAGATGGGGCAAGAGATGGTCTGGACAGTTTTGCCATTAATTTACGTGGGAGCACAATCTTCTGCTGGCCGGTAATCTTTATCGTTTATAGTTTGTGATTTCATTATTAAAGCGAGCTGTTTGCTGAAGCTTGGAGGCAGAATTTCTATCGATTATTATATAGCTAGTACTTTATCTTGGCTTCTTGTTTAAATATAAGTTTGTTTATTAGCTGTCAAGCAGCCATGCACTCAAGTATATAAATAGCATTAGGAAAAAGTGCATTTAACTTTTAAAAATCTAAATTCACTTCCTATGTGAAAATAAATTTGCTTTGAAGATTGTTAGTATTCAGCAGATTAAGCTGTTTCATTTTTGTCGGGTTTTCACTTTACTACCTTTTAACAGCGAGATAAAATATCCATTGAAAGTACAATCATAATGAAATAGCACAGTATAAATAGATGACTTTCATCATAATGCACTGTTTTTAGAAATGTTCATAATTTAAACAATTATGTTCCTTGACTTCTCACCAATTAAGTTTAGTCATCTAGGGACTGTGAATTTTAATGAGAAAGCTGAATGGTCTTTTGCAGATATGATCTGTTGGCAGGGACACAATCAAACAAGGAAAGGTTTAATCTCTTCTTTTCCCCTTATTTCTTTAAGTATCATAAAAAAGATAAGAGAAAAAATTTAAGTGGCAGAAGAAATAAAACTGCTATACAGAAAATGCTTTATAGCTTTACGTAGATTGAGTATATTTAAAAAATCTTTGCTTACTACCCCTGGAAATCACCGTGATAGGCTTAAAAGATACAAGAGATGTTAAACATACCCATGAGAAAATTAAAATTAGAAGCAAACTGTAGCCAATAGCTGTTACACTCTGATTATTCAGACACTTCTAATGAACCTTTTCACAAAAATTTTGGATCCAGAGTCATAAAGAAAGAAATAAATTAAATAGGAGTGACATAAGATACTTCAGATGGTAAACTGTCGTCCATGCATCTACCTTTCAATGGACAAACCAGAACCCCCCTGGGGATTAGAATTAGATTAGCTAAATGCCTAACAGCTGTCTCACAGGCATGAGACTAGATAAAGCAACCAAGCTGTAAATCTGTGCAAACTGCATGAAAGGCTACATAATGCAAATTGATTAGTTTAGGACTTGCATTAATGTGGTTGTGAATAAAAATAACCCACCAACAAATCCTCTCCTAATTTTAACAGCTACTGAAGAGAGAAACTTCACAGATGGATCATTATGAGGTATGAGTCTACAATGAATTTACATTGTGATCAAAGAAAAAACCTGAATTACTAATCCCCATGAAGTAAGAGTTCTAATCTCTGTGCAGAAAGGCAAATATTTGAGGTTTTAACTTGAACTGATAGGCAGCTTTCATGGAATACCAATGCCCTTTGCATTTTTTAAAAATGAAAAATATGAACACCTATTGATTTACATTCAAAGATGGAATATGTGATGTGGTACACACCTCAGTAAATAGATCATAAACTATTGAAAGGTAACCTATGGTAACTATTAAGACTGTTTAGTTTTCTTCAGTTTCAAGATTATAACATTTGAAATTAATAATGATAGGAGCATTGACTTAATTATTTGAATTTCTTAAATCTACAGAACCTAATATTAAATCTGTTTATACTATTTCTTGTCTACTCAGAACTGTACATCTTTTATTCAGTTGAATTTTAGCACAGAAAAATAAACATCATTTATGAGTGTTTAATTTGTAAGACATTTGTGAGCTGTAAGATTTTATGTCATAACTAGTCAAGAGATAATAACCATGAGGTGATAAAAACGCAGTAAGATCAGTGACCTATATTCTTTCTTTAAATGCTATCCCTTCATATCATCTTACTCCTTATGTATGGACTGCTACATTAATATTAATGAGGATTTGTTCTGTGTCATATACTGAAAGAAAGTGACATTTCATCAGAGTGTCAGGCTCTTGGCTGCAGCGAGACTAAAAGCAACCTCCTTTATGAAGCGGTGAGTTCTCAAAGCTTTGGGTGCCGAGTAGTATGCCTCTGCAATGTTTTTGAATGCGGAGAGATAGAAAATTGTTCTGCCTATTTTTAGAGTCAGCCAGAAGTCACATAGCCATAGTTTGCATAAAAGTAAAGCCGAAGGTAATAGCCCAGATGTACTGAATCAGGTGCTAATGCAGCCACATAGCTTCTGGCTAGGTAGAGCAGAACCAGAATAAATTCATGCTCCCTAAGTGCCCACAGCCACAGCGCACATAGGTACCTACCTCATCTACATGCACTGAGAATTCACCATCTAAGAGTTTCTCTGCTATTATCCCTGTGAGGCCTGATATAATATGTTTTATGTGTTTTTACAAATGCATGCTCTGACTGGACTGCTGAAAAACACGGTTATTTAAATCACTTGTTAACCTTGGAGTTGGATCATTCACCCAAGTTAAGAAACAGTATCTTGAAATTCTTGCTATGTTCATAGGAACTTTAACCTAGAAGGGTATCACAACCCTTAAATACAGGGCAGTATTGTAATAGAGCACCTGTAATCCCAGTTCTAAAGCGAATCCACTATGTATATGATACTTAAATGCTCATTTGACTTGAATCAGATTTCCCTCGGTGATAACAGTAATCACTGATCTATATTGAGTCCTGGTCTCTCTGCTCTAACGGGCACTGAATTAATACAATATTTCAGTTGTTTTAATGTGAAGAAAGAAGTACAAAATTGTATTTCAACTTTCAATATTTTACTCACAGAACCAAAGTTGTCCAAAGCCCAACTAGAACTTAATCTGCCTACTGCCGTAAAAGACAATAAAAAATGTTTCTATGAATACATTAGCAACAAAAGGAGGGCTAAGGAGAATCTCCATCCTTTATTGGATGCAGGGGGAAACATAGTGATAAAGGATGAGGAAAAGGCTGAAGTACTTAATGCCTTCTTTGCCCCAGTCTTTAATAGTAAGACCAGTTGTTCTCGGGGTACCCAGCCCCCTGAGCTGGAAGACAGGGATGGGGAGCAGAATGAAGCCCCCATAATCCAAGGGGAAATGGTTAGTGACCTGCTACACCACTTAGACACACACAAGTCTATGGGGCCAGATGGGATTCACCCAAGAGTACAGAGGGAGCTGACAGAAGCGCTCACCAAGCTGCTTTGAATCCTTTATCAGCAGTTCTAGCTAACCGGGGAGGTCCCAGTTGACTGGAGGTTAGCAAGCGTGACACCCATCTGCAAGAAGAGCTGGAAGGAGGATCTGGGGAAGTACAGGCCTGTCAGTCTGACTTCGGTGCTGGGGAAGGTTATGGAGCAGCTCATCTTGAGTGCCATCACATGGCATGTACAGGACAACCAGGGGATCAGGCCAGTCAGCATGGGTTTAGGAAAGGCAGGTCCTGCTTGACCAACCTGATCTCCTTCTATGACAAAGTGACCCGCTTAGTGGATGAGGGAAAGGCTGTGGATGTTGTCTACTTAGACTTCAGTAAAGCCTTTGACACTGTTTCCCACAGCATTCTCCTGGAGAAACTGGCTGCTCATGGCTTGGATGGGTGTACTCTTTGCTGGGTAAAGAACTGGCTGGATGGCCGGGCCCAAAGAGTGGTGGTGAACGGAGTTCAATCCACTGGGCAGCCGGTCACAAGCGGTGTTTCCCAGGGCTCAGTATTGGGGCCAGTTCTGTTTAATATCTTTATCAACAATGTGGACAAGGGGATCGAGTGCACCCTCAGTAAGTTTGCAGATGACACCAAGTTGTGCGGGAGTGTTGATCTGCTTGAGGAGAGGAAGGTTGTATGGAGGGACCTGGACAGGCTGGATCAATGGGCTGAGACCAGTTGTATGAGTTTGAACAAGGCTGAGTGCCCGGTCCTGCACTTGGGTCACAACAACCCCATACAACGCTACAGGCTTGGGGAAGAGTGGCTGGAAAGCTGCCTGGCAGAAAAGGACCTGGGGCTGTTGGTCTGGAACCCGGATGCTCCTGTTAGATCTGGGCTCCCAGTGCTCTCTGGGTGCCAGCTTTGGGGCAGTAGCATGGCTCTGAGGCTCCACAGGCCACCCTGCCAGCAGTTGTTGGTTGACAGCTGACTGAATATGAGCCAGCAGTGTGTCCAGGTGGCCAAGAAGGCCAATAGCATGCTGGCCTGTATCAAAAATAGTGTGGCCAGCAGGAGTAGGGAAGTGATTGTCCCCCTGTACTTGGCCCTGGTAAGGCCGCACCTCAAATACTGTGTTCAGTTTTGGGCCCCCCACTACAAGAGAGACATTGAGGTGCTGGAGCGTGTCCAGAGAAGGGCAACGAAGCTGGTGAAGGGTCTGGAGCACAAGTCTTATGAGGAGCGGCTGAGGGAACTGGGGTTGTTTAGCCTGGAGAAAAGGAGGCTGAGGGGAGACCTTATCGCTCTCTACAGCTACCTGAGGGGAGGCTGTAGAGAGGTGGGTGTTGGTCTCTGTTCCCAAATAACAAGTGATAGGACAAGAGGAAATGCCAGGGGAGATTTAGGTTGGATATTAGGAAAAATTTCTTCACTAAAAGGGTTGTCAAGCATTGGAACAGGCTGCCCAGGGAAGTGGTTGAGTCACCATCCCTGGAGGTATTTAAAAGATGTGTAGCTGTGGTGCTTAGGGACATGGTTTAGTGGTGGACTTGGCCGTGCTAGGTTAATGGTTGGACTTGATGGTCTTAAAGGTCTCTTCCAACCTAAACGATTCTATGATTTTGTGATTCTATGGTTTAGTGGTGGACTTGGCAGTGCTAGGTTAACAGTTGGACTTGATGATCTTAAAGATCTTTTTCAACCTAAACAAGTCTATGATTCTATGATTCTAAAAATAAGTACATTTTCAAATACTTTGGATTTCTGTCAGTGTTTCTGTGACATAGGAAGAAGTTGTTAATTTTGGATTGTAACTCATGAATGAATAAAAGTTACAACCTCAGTAATCCTTATTGAGGATGACAGTTAACATTACTGTACACCAAACCTTCATCTAACCTGTTGGTTTGAGTATTTATGTACTGTGCTCCCGTTGACGAGAAAATGTAGTCTTACGCTTCTTAGAGGAGTGCTTGAGCCATTGGTATGCTGGGTGATGGCTGGGTATCCCAGGTCTTGTTCACTGTATGTTGGAGAGTAACTGAAGCAATTCAAGCATTCAGTACAAATTCATGAAGATACTTCATAAAGGTGAAACTGAATTTTGGCACAGACCTCATCCAGTTTGGCATTCATTGCAAAAAAAACCAACCTCAAAGAAGAAAAAAACAAAAATAATACAGGATTTGTGCAAATGAAATAATGTATTTTGTTCTGAAGCATAGATTTATTTATATTTATGTGCATTTATTATGTTACTTCAGCACATACAGCAAATATTGTTAGAGGCCATAAAGTGCTTTAGCCTTTTAAAATTTTACATTACTCGACTCACTGATTTTATGTAGCAGTGAATTACACAGGTAGATATACCTCATAGACTATTTTTTTCCTCATCTTTCCCTAAGAATCAGTGATTTTTTTTCTGGTCACAGGAACTCACTGTCTGCTACAGCTGTATATCATAACTGCTTTCTTCCTCATTAAGCTTTCTGATCAAGCTACAGGAAAGTAATGCAAAATTACAGGAAAGATAATCCCATTGCAGCACTCCACGTCCTGAGCCCATAAAGCACTAAGCATTCAGGCCATGTTACAGAGAAATTGAAAGTGGACTTATAAGAAGCTATTTCCTAAATACAAGTCCCCTTTACAGCATTTCTTCTTTCAAGGGCGTGTTAATGGTGTCCCAGCAGTGGAGTGAGATTTGAAGCGATGGGTGGTATCTCACCACTAGCAAAGGAAGCGAAGGAAACAACAAAAAGTCTAATGTTAGCACCAAACATTTCACAAGTGAATTAACACGTTTGTGCTCTTAGTGTGACTTGGTATTGGGAAATCAATCAAATTATCATGTGGGAAAGCTGAAGCAAAATACAGACATGCATATGCACTGCCTTTTAAAATTCTTATTTACTTAACCCAATGCTATAGCAAAAAGAATACTTTAATGAATACTTTAATGATGCCCATAGAGCTGCAGTGGCAAAGTGTGGTGAATGGCAAATGAAAAAGTAGAGTATGTCCTCTGGTGAGGGAAGACATGCACAGATAAATCAAGCATGGTGTTTTTCACTGGAGGAGACAAGGCTGGAGCCATTCTTCCCTTTCTCTTCTTCCTTTGTTATTATTCTTGTGCAGTCTGAGGCTGTCTTATACCTTCTTGTTATTTTCACAGCATGTGGGATATTTTACATATGTCATATACAAATTCTTTGTTCTTTTTGTACTGTCCTAAAACCAGTTGTAGCCAGCTGTCAAGGTTTCATACCTTCACTGACCCATAGCGGACCATTTGTGATTTGTGCTCTAGGGGCCTCCAGTATCATCCTGTGCCTTTACTCTCTAGGCTTCTGCCGCTGTCTTGTGCTTGCCCTCTTGAGGGCCCTTGCTACACTTTCATCTCCTGTGCCTTGTCCGTGATATGCAGGAGGAACATCGCTGTGTATCTTCTGTTAGTTTCTGGTATCAGATTTTTTCTCCTGAGGCTTGCAGAAGCTTCCACCTGCTTGTTGTTCTAAGGAAAGGCGGAAAACAACCTACAGTCCTGGTAGCTTATCTCAGTCGAACTCCCAAAGTTTCTGAGGACCTTTATCTTTCTACTTGATTGTGCCTCACGCAGCTGGTAACTTGGAGCATTCTGTTAAAAACATTCTGAAATCTGACTTTATATGGGAAGGGATTATTCAGCCATTATGTTTGCTGCTGTTGGTGTCTGGGGTCAGTTCTGGCTTTGTGACAAAGTTTGAGAGGATGGTCCAAGAAATGCCAGCTCTCGTATCCATCTCCTTTCTTGTTAAAGTCAGTGATATTCTAGCATTGACTTCAAAGGGTGATGAGTTGGTTACTGGACATACATCCTGCTGGGCAAAGGCGAAGAAGAAATCCTAGTGAAAGAGGGGGGCATAAAAGGAGTTCCTGCTGGTTGCTTGATACATTCATTCAATACATATGGATAGCTTAAAACAGCTGTTTCTGTGCCTCAGATGCCTGTTAGCAAACTGCTAATGCTCCCAAGTCGCACATACCAATTTAAGGTCAATGAAACAGTGGTTACGGGGCCTCTGAGATCCCTCCCATCCATGCGTGGTTTTGTGTTCTCTGTTAGGATGACCGTGAATTCATCTCTGTGAGTCATCTTCTGTATCTGAGTATTAAAGTAGAAAAACTTTTTGGGAGTGATGCTGAAGGTATGAACGTATGATCTTGTGAAAGTAACTTATAGGAAATGGGGGTTGTGAATAAATGAGGGGTTCTGTTCTATGTCAAAACATGCATCATATGCTGATAGATCAGAGAAATTAATGTACTAGGTTGTATTGAAATATGATAGCATTTACATTGTTTCCTTGTGCATACGTCTTTATAAAATTGGGGCAACTGCACAGATAAAATGCACAAACGTTTTTTTATGAGCAGCAAATGCCAATTTATGTCCTCTTCCCCCTTAGAAAATAGTGTAATTGTTTCAAACAATGCAATAAAACAAGTCACAATTGAGGTGACATTATTCTCCAAGGAATGCTGGGATGCTTGAATTCCTGACATTTTGGCCAGATTAGCTCTACTTGTATCTTGCTTTACTTTCATATATTTAGTTAATTCTCTTCTCACTAATCTCTTCTACAGATATTGCGCCATGCCAATATGCCCTTGATTTTTTTTTTTTCCAAGCTGGTGGTTTGGTGAGGAGAGGAGAAATTACCTTTTATTTATTTATAATTTTTTTTTTTTTTTTCTGAAGAGAAGATAAAAATATGTTACTGATTGTTCTTACAGAAAAAAAACAAACCAAAACAAAACTGTGATTAAATGTAATTGCTTCTTCCACTGGGTCATTTCAGATGTTTTTGTCTGGAATGCTGATTCCTGGAACGGCATTTTGCTGCATAGTAGGCATAGACTACAAAATTAAAGTTGTGTGTTCAAGCTTCCCATTTCCTTGTGTAAAAAGTAAAACCTCCACATGAGGTCCTCTCGAAGGAGAGAACTCCCTGGAGAGCCAACATAATTGTGACAGGCTAGCATTACTTTTTATGACTTAATGATTTCACTTATATTAGAGTCTTCCCATGAGTTTTAATGACTATCTGTTCCAGCCCTTTATTTTTATAATGAGAATCAAAATCTAGTAACTCTTCTGAGCAGAGATTATCTTCAAGCAAAAAGTATTTCCACAAAAGCAAACTAAACCATGTTTTTAAAATTAGGTTTACGTACAAGTGACTTGCTAGCTTGTGGCTTAACTGCTTTGTGGTTCCAAGCAGTCAGATGTTCACCAAGATGGCTTATCTCAGTCACTCTCTTTGCTAGGTATGCAACATTGTGTAGGATAGAGAGAATAGCAAGAAAAGTAGAATAAAATGGAAAGCAAAATGTAGTCATGCTGCAGTGAAGCTTGTAAATGGAAGTATTTCATAGTGAGCAAATCAGGAAGTAGAAGTAGCAATGACAAAGTCAGCAGCTTTCTTGTAAGCTGCATTGTCTCTGGTATTGGCCAAAGCCAAGAACACTCAGGTAAATTAAGCACAGTATCTTGAATTGATATGGCTCTCAGAATGAAAGCGTGTCTTGCATTCTGGGATGGACAGGAACGGAGCAAATTGCCAAAATTGGAAGGTATGTCTTCCTCTTCCCTAAAGAATTAATTTTATCAATTTGTAATGCACTCTTCTGAAGTGCCAGTCATACTCTGTAGGCTTTGACACTATGTAGAATTTTTTTTTTAAATGTAAGTGGTGAAATACAGGGTTCATAAACTTCCCAAATCATGTTTTTTTTTCTTGTTACAAAGGTCTAGCTTGACTTAAAAAACTAAGGTCTTTGGAGGGAATAGTTTGTTTTGAGACTTAAAATGTTTAAATTTTCATTTGGAACCTGTAGATTTTGTGTGGCATTTAATAAAGCGATTAAAGATGCTGTCTACATCTGATATAATTGGAAAGAAAAAAAAATATAAATAAAAATCCCATCCCAAAAGGGATTTGAACTCCCAGCCTTCAATGTGTGTGGCTGTTATTTTGTTTATTAGACTATACAATTAAGCACATAAGCAAGTGTGAAGATTTTTGAATGTTAATTTTACCACTGGAGGGAGCCCATATTCCATAAATGCTGTAGAAAAAAAAGGATTATAATTTTAAAAGGAAAAAAAAAGTGCACTTTTACAGTAAAATACATTTTTCCTTGTGCTGACTTTGCATGTATGCAGAATTTCTGATATACATACTATACTGTTCATTTTTATTCCTTCCACATAAAAAGAAGTCAGAAAGCCAAAGTTGCCTGCTTGGGATATAGCTTTTTCCAAAAAGAGATACGTTATGGAAAAAAGAAAAAATATTACCTAAGTTTTAGCACTGGAGTAGATAGGTACACCCCTAGACTGCTAGATGAGTGTAGTTCCAGAGTTTGCAGAGTCTTCGACTTATTTGTTTTTTAAGACTTTGACTATCATTGTTTCATTTTTCATAACAATAATAATCTTCTAATCTAGGTGGACTTGGTAGTGTGATTTTTCATCTTTTGAGACCTCTGACTTTTTAAATATGATCTCGAGTTAATCTGTTCTAAAGCATGGTTCAAATGTCTAGGAAAGTTAGCAGTGTAATGCTGTTTGTCATCATCTTATAATAACCAGTCGACAGGCAAGAAGCTATTAAAGCTTTCTTCTCCCTTGTGGGTTATTTGATTTGTCATTCTCCATTTTTGCAGCCTGTGTACTCAAACCAATTTGTGATAACACGACCAGAAAGCTATAAATTCAGTAAAGAGTTCATGCTGACATTGTTATTCCACACAAGAGGCCCAGTAGAGAGAGATAATGCAATAATTCAGATAACATGATGAAATGAGATTTTGTATCACAAAGACTTTGGTGGGTGAAGAAACATAAACATCTCCTCTTTTTATATAAATTAGAAGAAGATGTGGGGTGAAGCTGCATCTGCTATTTTTATTTAACTTTTTTACAGACAATTCAGCTGAACTGAGGCTTAAGGGAGATGGTTGAATTACAAGATGTTCACTCAACACATATTTTAAGAATTTAGATTTACTTTGGCAGGTAGTTTTTATTTCGAATAGTTGAAGTAGGTCAGAAGGAAAACATGCAATGAGCTATGTTTATCACAGCAGATACTTTAAAAGTAAATTGCATAAGTCTGAAAGAGTTTTAAATGTCCATAATTAAATTGATATTGATTTGCTGAATATTTTAAAGAATCATTTTTTGAGAACATGGGACAGCCCAGAATATCCTTGCTTTTAGCAGTGAGACCATAGACACTAACAGTAGTTTATAGTGGAAAAGCTCATTTCCTACCTATTTTTTCAGTATTTTAGTTCAACTATTTTGCATTTTCAATTAATGAGGTGCCATTTCTCATCTTGATATTTGAAATGGAATATTCCTACTCAGTTTGTTCTTATTTTTACGTAAATGCAACGTAGCCTTGCTAGTATTAGGGTTTGTGGTTTTGAATGTGTGTATTGCACTTTGGTAACTGAATTTAGTTTGCATGTTATATTTTTTTGAATGTGCTTCAAGAAAACCTGTATTTACATGAAAGATAATGTAGCAAAGCAAATTCAATGAAAATGAAGGTAGAATTTAGTGTATTGAAGAGATTAAAGAAGAATTATTATCTCTTAAAGCCATATTGAACTGAGGTCAGAGATATGTGTTTTAGAAATTATCATTCTGTACTGTCAAATCTGAGGATTTTTTTTATTGAAAAGTTTATTCTGACAAGTCATAGGCAAGTCGTTTCATTCATTCTTGCTAGTTTGTTCTGAAAAACATGTACTGAGATGAATACCTGTAAATTTTAATGAAAAAAATTGGCAAAATAGCAGATAAAGAAAAATAAACTGTACCTTAATTAAATACAAATGAAGTTAGTGTAAATATTGACATGAGGAGTTTCTGAATGTTTTGTTGGTTTCGCGGTGAACAATGGTTTCAGAGTATTTCTTTTTTGTTTGCGCAGTTAGAAGCTTTACTGCCTAGAATGTGCTGTTAAACATTAAGGAATTCCATTTTCAAACAGCTTTCCGCCCTCTTCTTACTATCAGGTACATTTACCCTCAGAACAGCTCTTCAATGAAATTTAAAGTGAATAAATAGAGTATCTGGCTTCTGCAGAGTTCTTTTGATGTAGACATTGCAAATAGTTCAACCAAAGAGTTTCTTTTCATTAGGACCAGGTAGCGAAACTGAGTTGTAAAGCTGAAGAAAGCCCAAATCAAAAGTGGTATTTCCAGAATCCTGGTCCAGCTTAATTCATTAGCCTGCATATCTTGGTCACCATCTCTGCATCCTCACATACTGTGGAAAATCACAGGTTAAACCTGCTTAATGCTGCTTGCACTTTATCTCTCTAAAAACTCATTTCTTTTATTAAAGCAAATCTGTGTTACTCCTCAATCTCAACAGTGCTTTTGGTCTTCCTTCTTTCCTTAGTGGATATATAAAAAATCAGTATTGGCAATGTTTTCAATATTGTTTATATCTTTGCTTCACAAGCATTTTATCAAAAGATCCGTTCCAAATCAAAAAGATCTGAAAAAGCAGATGGTGTACCAGAAACTGTCATTTTTTGAGGCAGGAGATACAGGAGAGGCCTCTGTGACCTTGACCCCAAACTAGGTCTTCCAAGGGGATTTCCTGATTGAGCTAATGACCGTCTCTCCAGAAATTTGATATAAAAATCTTTCTCTGTTTTCTAGAATAACTTTTGGGGTACAGCAAGGAAAAGAATTGCCCATGGCATTTTAAAAGAAAGCTCATACCAAAATTCCATTTCTAATGCATGGGGTATTAAAAAAAAAAAAAAAAAAGAAATCCTTGCTCTCTTCACATGGTGCAAAATTGAGCTTTCATTTTCTGAGCAGAAGGAAGAGAAAAGCTGAAAAAAATGAGAAAGAAAATCAGATTGAATTGAAGAAATTTTCCCTTGCAGGGGAACAGAAAAGCTATATGGGGGGACTGTATATCCCAAATACCATGAAATCACAGTAGAAACCTGCTAATTAATTAAGTCACTTGAACAGAAAGATGCTATCCAAATTTCTGTCCTATTCCAAAAGAACAAATTCAGTTCCATATTTGTCTGTAGAGTTGATACATCCTTGAGAAATTGTGATCTCTTACATATTGCAAAACACCAAAGAGTTTTCTTCGACAGCTTTTTATCTACCAACTATTAGTGCTTTCTTCTAGGCCCAGACATTTTTTGCTGGTCTCAGGCATTCTTTGAAGGTAAAGGTCTAAACCAGAAAGATGTCCTTCCTCTGGGCTCAAGATAGATCTGTGTTTCCTTTTTGTTTCTGTTGTCTCTAGTTTGCAAGTACACTTACAGCATTCAAAAAAACCAGAGTGCTGGACACTTATAATTATGAATAGATTAGATTAAAAAAAATTAGAAGGACATGCAGATTTTAATATTTATGCATATATCGTAACAATCCATTCATTTGCACTTGGGCACAGATTAAGCAAGCTTGAGTTTGGCTGCACAAGGGAAGAGGGAAGAATGCATTTTTCAAAATTCACCCACTTGCAGTGACTTTATGAGCCCCACTCATCTTCATTGCTGGGATGTAAGATACATCTTTTTTTTTTTTTCATTGGATGTTGTGCCTGACAAGATTAACAGCACCCATGAAAGCTTTTGGTCCATTGTGAATTGCAACATTTTGTATGTGACATAAAATGCAGACTTGAGCCCTTTGAAACACTTAGTAGGGCTAGTTACAGAAGAAGTATAAATTAATTGTCCTGATTTGAACATAATGTGTATTTTAAAAAATTTGCTTGGGCCGTGTATTAAGTGATGTGCTGTGGCAAGGAGATCTCAAAGGGAAATTTGAAAAAGAGGAGAATGCAGTGGTTTGTTTGGGATGACATGTAAATGGCCTGAGATTATCCAGTAGGCTATGTAAATGGCAGGAAATTTTCTTGAAATCATGATGAAAAGATTCTTTGGTTTTGTTACTGGCTGTATCAGTGGGTCATAAACAGACAAGTCATAACCTCTTTTGTGTCCAAGTTTTGTAAAATTCTTATAAATATCTATCTAATTCCCAGATTGAGCTAAATTAGTATTTGGAAATGTATTGCAGTCTTTTAACCGAACTGTTTCTAAAACTATGAAACATTAAAATAAATTATGTGAAAATGTAGCTGTTTAAAATAGTATTCAGAATGTGTTGATTTGTTTTTTAAATTGCAAGAGGGGAAAAAAGTAAACAAATTAAAGGTTATGTAACAAAAGAACAAAATGGAAACCCAAATTATGCAGCCATCTGCAGGACATATTTTAATGACTATCACTGAACTATATTTATAGATTTTGAATCCTTTAGAAAGCCAACTGTTATTTACGAGCTGGCCTTATTAAGTGGCAAGGAATGTCTGTGGCTTTGGTATCTAGATGATTAAACAAAACAAAGTCCATGTTGATTGGAGATTTAGGAAGTTATATGAGCTTTTCTTTGTGACAATGAAGTAAGTATTGTATAAAGGAAATGAATACAGCTTTCTACTTTAAAGGAAGCAAGCAAATTAAGGAGTGAAATTAAGGTGTTAAATATTTAACTTCATGGAAATAGCCTATTTCAAAATAGCAATAAGGTACTAGAAAATTTTAAGCACATAGGTCTTTAAAAGGACTGTGGTTTAAATGACAACTATAAGGCTTGCTTATTAGCAGACTAACAGAGCCTTTCCCTTCCTTCACAAATTATCTGTTTATTCATTTCTTTGACACTGTAACACAAATTCTTTTTAATTAAAAAAAAAAAAAATCTGTTTCCTGAGGTCTTTGTAAAAAGCACCAAAGACCATTAAAGAAACACCGAAGCAAAGGGATTTTTAGTTATCACTGAATAGCCTTGTCTCTTAGTGGCTGGGGGCACCATCTCATCCTTTCACCCACGCAGGGGAGTTCTGCGGCGTGCTGTAATCTGTGCCCTACAGAAGCGATACAGAAGGATAGGAGCAGAAGACAATCCTGGCCTTTTGTCCACAGACTCACTCAAAATATAATTTTCACCTTAACAGTGCTTAGCTAGGTTGTAGGAATATTTCATTAGAGAGTAGAAATATGTTTGTGGCTAGAAAGTGGTGATATTGCTAATTTAGAGTCCATGATTTAATTATGTGGCTACTATGAAGCATTTATCATATCGTATAAGGATACCAAGGATTTGGTTTTATGACATTTTTAGAACGTCTACTCAGTTTGGAAACTTCATTTATATTACAGGACTTGCTGATCTGGGTCCCACTAGACAGAGACCGTTACACAGAGCATAGCAAATAGCATAAGAAATAATTCTGCTGTGGACAAAAATGGTCCTACCTTCCTTTTGCTTATTTATTCCCACTAGCTATTGTATACTAACACCAGGTTTTGTATAGTGCTGTGGTGAGCTAGATCAGGGAACTGATTTGGTAGAAAATAAACAGATTTTTTTAAAAAAGTTTCCAGTTTTATAAATTCACTAATCCATCTTGGCAAAAGATGTGATGAATGCGAGCACCAGAGCAAGGGAGGCACTAGGGGTTAGTACTGAGCCAGGGAGGTTAGGAAATGGGGAAGGGAGATTGCCTCTTTTTACAGAAACGCGGACTTGTGTTGGATTGAAGTCACTGCTTTGCCTAGAACCAGACCAGAGAGGGTAAGTACATAAAGTTAAAGAAAGCATACAAAGTTTCTATGTGGAAAAACTGGTGGGTTTTTTTCCCCTAGCATTTATTTAGAACTAAAGCAATTGATGGTAAAGTGGGTTTACTTTCACTGCAATAATGGTCCATTTGTAGCAAAATGGAAAAAAGTTTCACCAAAACTGAAACAACATTAAAACACACACATTTGAGCTTTTTTTCACTGTGAACAGTTCAAAGTGCTGTGCTTTTAAGAATCATGTGATTTATTCTTCTGGAAGCAGCAGCATCATTTTCTGTAGATTCTCTGTGTTTTTGGAGTGTCCACACAGCTGAACTTTGGTGGCTTTCCTCCGAGTAAGGGTTCTTTCTCGAAATTTCCCATTACTCCTTCAAACCTTCGCTATTAAAAATAGACGATGGAAAGTTGGAGTGTTTGCAGCCAGCGGTATAGTGACTATAAGGTCCTTTGGCACCCACTACAGGCAGGAGTTCACAGTTCCTATGCTCCTATGTGCGGTGGTGTTGGTACTGTGGTAGTTGAAGCAACAGCAGCAACAATAAGAAATCTTTGAGAAAAGTCCTACTGTATCATAGCCAGTGACCCCTGAGATGTCAGAAAAATGTGTTTGCTGATGCGTTCAGTGGTCTACCTAAGTAGCAAAACAATGAAGAAATATTACAAATGTGAGAAGGAAGAATGAAACAACAAAATATTTCATTTTTTAAAATGCAAAAAAAAGGTGTCTGCATTAAGAAGCATCAGAGAATTTAAAAGTAATTTAACATCTTTTCCCATAGCCCCGTCTTTGCAATATCATATCAAGCAATCATATCAAGCAATCATATTGCAGTATCCTATCAAGCAATAAATAATGGAATTTTTGCAGGAAAGACATCTTACACTTTCAAATCAGTGACATAAATCTAACCATATGGATTAGGAAGTCATCCTTATCTACTTACGGTCTAATCTGCTGATGATACATAGTGTGTTCTGTTGTCATTTCTTTAATATGGTAGGAGATGAGGAACCCATCAGTCATTTCCAGATTACCTTCAATAAGGTTTTCAGAATGCTCTTTTAATGAGGATAATTTTTAACAGAAAATTGTGTACAACTGCCTGACATGAATGATGAAAGTCCACTGAAGAAAAAAAGCAACGGCAACTATTTTAACAAGAGCCTGCTTGCTATCTATTACTCCAGTCTTATTCCTCATGTCTAGTCCTTAATCTTACTTAATGTATCAGAAAAATGCACGTCCAGAATTTCTGCAGATCAATGGAAGCATGCACATCTGAATAATAAAGTTATTGATAACTGATTCAAATATCAAATATAACCAAATGTTCCTATTAACATGTTTGAAAATTATGACCACTTAAATGGCTTACAAGTGTGACTTCTTGGCAATAAAATCTGATAACTTTGTGCATAACTTTTGGTCTTGCACAATTTCCTTTTTTATATTTTGAAGTGGTTAATGCATCACATGTTGTGTGATGCCCCTTGATCTTCCTGCTGCAGTTGGTTTTGCACTGGTTTGTACACCTTAAACTTTTCATTGCACCACTGCCATACAGTGCATTTTCAACTGAGTGAGTCAATAGTACAATATATTTGGGGAATCACTCCTTTATTACAGTTCTGAATACTAGGAAGACAGACTGGAGAGATGATCTGAGGAGGAAGAGGTTGTGTTCCTTTCAATAGTTCTTCTCATTCATCTCCTTTGTAGGTAAAGTATGTTGAGATAGTGGAATCCTCTTTTGCCTGGTGAGTTGCATGAAGTAACAGTATCTTATCAGGATTAAAGACTGATCATGTCAAGAAACAATTTATTAGGTTTGGTACGTTTTAGCACTTGGTGTGATTGTCACAAAGTTAGTTATGTGAAAAAAACCATGAACAAATATATAAGGTTTTCTTATATAAAGATGGCCTTTTTAAAATTAAAGCAGTGCTGCATGACAGTAATGGCTATTGAAGTATTTTTCAACTTACAAGGTAAAATCTGGGAGCTTTTTATATAACCAATAAATCCTATATAATGGCTATGTAACATTAACTCATTTATGTAATGGTGTTGTGACTAACTAGTCAAGATTCTTGAGTATTAAGTAAGAATAAAAAGCAGCTCCCTCCCTTTCAACTTTGTACTATGTTAATACACGGTTTTCAATGCAAAACAGCTATATTAACTGTGAAGACAGCAGCAGCTGCAAAGGTAGCAGAGAGCTAGCAATATAATCACAAAGATAGCGATAAATTGATCCCTTGTGTTTTCTCATGAGTATACATTCTGTCACTTAAATAACTCTACATTCAGTCAGGAATAATTTATGAAAATAAACTACTCAGTGTCAAGAGGACTGTATTCATTGAAGTGATAGGGCTTGGCAGACAGCAAAATGTTTTTTTTTAATATATCTGTGATGCTATTTTTTTAATCTGGTAAGGAGCAAATTATCTCATCAGATGACTGGCTTGTTAGTGTCACTTTTGATGAGCCAAATGTGAAGGCTTTGACATGTTTTAAAACTGATATATTTGTAAGTAAAAGGAAAGAAAGAAAGAAAGAAAGAAAAAAAAAAAAGGGAAGTATTTCCTAGACAGAATGAAAACCTGGCACCCCGATTTTCAGAGTATATTGATGGCATATCTAAATGCAATTGGGAATGATAGTAGAAATGACTGTGCAGAGGTTAACTAGTTTCTTCACTTTTTTACTTAAAAGGAGGCAGACAAAAATAGGGTTTTTTGACATTGTGAGACTGGGTTTTATGCTGTGTTTTGAGGAGTATAATGGTTACCTTGTTATATACAATATAACATAGTTTACTATGTAATATTATATTTCCTTTTTTTTCTAAAAAAATTAAATATAAAAATGTAGCAGCCGATTGGAAATATCCAGATCTACACATCATTGAAGAGTTCTCTCTTATTTTTTTGTGTTGCTTTGGAAAGTAAGAAAGAGGCTCACACATACTTACATCAATAAAATCTGCATCCTAGGCATATCACTTTAACTTCTCTCATTTGTGTCTTTTCATCTACTGTGTGTTTACATTCATAAAAATAAATAAGTGTTGGCAGAATATAAAAAGTTTGCTAAGAGTTAGTTTCATTATTCATAATGAGCACATCTATGAACAGTGTTAGCCAGCTATAAAACCTGTATGGTCTTACTGGAAACTACTTTCTAGTGTGTGCGTGTCTGATGCAATAAAAGAACCTCAGGAATTTAGCTAACCTCAGGCACGTGTCAGAAGTCTGTTTTCCAGGCTGGCCTGCAGGACTCAGAGGCCAGGTTTGGAATGGACAGTGGGATCATCTAGATTAACCCCTTGTACTCAGGCTGAAGGAAGTATCATGAGACCGTCTGTCTCGGGAGCTCACTGCACTGTTCTTAAGAACCTACGGTTGAGTAGATTCCTGTAGTTTGCCATGTTTCAGTGTTTAATTACCATAATCATTAGAAAGATTTTCCTGGTATTAACCCTAGATCTTTTTGCCACAGACTAAGATGATGATTCTTCTCCTGCTTCCGTAGACTGACATGGGGAAACAGCTCTGACATGGGGAAAGAGCTGATGACATTTCCCTTAAGATTTTATGACGAGGAGATAGAAGGCCATGTCTTTCCAAAATAATTTGTTTGCAAATTATAAAAATCTTAATTCCTTGAACTTTTCCCAGGAGGTCTAGGTATAGATCCCTTTTTTGGATGAAACAGCCCATCAGTAGCAAGCAAAGTTGACAGATTTTGTTCCAGAGGCCATGCATTGCATGCCTGTTAATAAATTGAAGAATAAGGTTTGCCTTTTTTTGGAGCAGCGTTGCATTACTGATTTGCATTCAGATATTGCTCACTGCCAAACTGCAATGACTACTGAGTTTTTCCCCACTTGGTACTTGTGCATTTGCCTTCTCCAGGTTTATTGCTCTGCTCAGCCCAGCTTTTGCTGAATGCTTTGTTGATTTCAGGACATGTCTTCAACTTGCCGAAATCATTTGGAATTCTGACCTTATTCTCCAGATACCTATCCTGCAGGAGAGGTTGCAGTTTCTCCTCATTTGAAGCTGTCCACATTGTTAATGTATGTATTTTCTTCTTCCCTTGGTCAAGTTTCCCAGTGGAAGCTGCTTCAGGATACCTTTTGTATATGACTGTCAGACACTGGTAATTAGCCTTTCAGTGCCATTTCATTTTTCAGCTTTTGTCCTTATCTTGTGTAAGTGTCCTGTAAACTTAATTTCCTTAGCTTGAGTATGCTTATGGTGGAGGATACTGAAGCCTCACTGAAGTTTCTGATCAAATGCCACAGTATACATTGAGCTGTTAGCTATTAGACGCAGAGAAGGTTGTTATCCCAAACTAATGCTGATAAAAGCCATTTAGTACCTCTGTCTCTGCCTCCCTTGTACATATCATATGTAATCTTTAGCACATCTTGCTGATGCGGTTGTCAGGCATTCTGCTGTCATGGTAGTGCTAAAAGGTATTTTCACTGAATTAACATCTGCAGATCAAAGCTTTAGTATTAGCAGAGGTTCTCCATAATGGGCTGCAATCACTTTATACCATTAGTAGGACATCTTGAGCTCTCTCAGGATTTACCTTGCAGCTTTGGGTTATGAATCACGTCTCACTTTCAGATGGTGGTCAGAGTGATGGCTAGCATGCTCATGTCCTGCAATTTGTTTTTGGCATTGGTATGATAATTTATTGCATAAGAACTCTTTTAAAGATTCATTATAAACCTGGAGAACTAATTTTAATAGAGATCTACAGGCAGCTTTTATTATTTTTGTTGTCTGAGGAAGGAGCAGTGACATTTAATTAACACTTTAGGGAAAGTTGTTGACTTGAACCATTGCCGTACTTTCATTATGGTGGCGTCCCTAAAACATTTACTAAATTGTTGAAGTGGAACTAAAGTTCCTTTTGGTGGCACAATAAAGGGACCAGACTTATAATATACATAGTTGCATATATTGGGGGTCAAAAGAGTCAAAAGGCAGAAAAAAATAATGCTGACACTTGCCAAATTGCATTCATTGGGAAGTTTTTTTCATTAAAGTGGTAGAAGACGAAAAGTTGGAACACCATCTTGGAAGACATGTCAGAAGGTTGTTGGTAATCATAGGTGAGTGAGATTAGGATTTACTTTATTCTCTGCAGGTTTCTTTGACCAAGGAAGTGCAATAAAAGAAGTGCTCACTCAATACTGAAAGAAAGATATTTATTGGTTTTGCTCAGGTATTGTATATTAAGTTCTACAATTTTTACAATATTGATGTATCCACAACATATACAGGGCAAACACTGGATCTGGATTTTTTGTTTGTTTTGCTTTTACTTTGCTTCTCCTTTGCTTCTCCTTTGGGCCTGTAAATATTTTTCCCCCCATATTTACTGGTTGGGGGAAAAGCTACACTGCAGTACTTTTTCATTGAAATTGCGGGAAAATGGCTTCAGCAGCTCTCTCCTGATTCCCTGCCAGCTGGAGGCAGGCAGCTGCCAGTTCCCCACCCCTCCAGCTGCCTCTAGAGCTGTGCTGGATTTGGCAGAGGTGTGGTACCGTGGTTGAGAGAGGCAACCGATGAGGATGGCTTTGCAAATGCCTTCTGCAGTTTTGGAAAGCTGCGCAAGAACAGTGCTTTCCAAGACTAGCTTTTTACACCTGGAAATATTCTGACTAAAAGAGAATGTTCAGCAATTATATGATCTGTGTTATATTTATTCTTATGTTATGAATCTCATTACAAAGCTGTGTGCGATATTCAGGATGCAGGAGGGAGTGTAATATTAATTAACAGTAGAGATGGCCCTGCTGCAAACAAACTTGGAGCTTTCTAAACGAGCATTTTCTGTACATAAACAACCATAAAAGGCAATCAGATCTACAGTTGGAAAGATTGTTAGCCTCGAGTGATTATGTGTTCTTTAGCAGAGGACACATACTTGGTTCCTGAGCGTTTTTCTTTTCAATGGAGGTTATGACAAGCTCTGTTAAAAAGGATTGTGTGCTTGTACCTTGATTGTGACTAGAAATGAGGATATGGGATGAGCACAAAGGTACTTGTGTGAAAGTGGTTCAGAAAATGGGAAGGTGGAAACTAAGGGTAGTTATTTGGATGTGGTTTTGATGGGGGTGGCTCTCATTTTGAAACTGGGGGTTAGCTGAGAAGCCACAGAGTTTGCTAAATGTGTCAGTGGAAGTGTTAGGCGAAGGAGACTTAGAAAGTCAAGACTGGCATGGATTTTGCTGTTTGGATAATGCCATTTTTTTTTTGTAGGCTGTTCTTTGTAGTTTTATTATTGTTATAATGCCACTGTCCCTCAGATATATCTTTCTTCCTTCGCCTGCCTTCCTGGCTGTGATACATCAGCTGCACTCCTTCCTGCGTTGCTTAGATTGCCATACTGTCATTGAACAGATCTGTTCTGTGATTTTTCCAAATCTCCCTTTACCACCAGAAAGCTCATTGTCTGGAAAAATCCAGTCTACTGTAGCTACCTGTGCTTCCCCCGCATGTCTCTTCCTTGATCACCATCTTCCATTCACAGTCCCTCATTCACCTCATCTTTCCAACATCTCCTGATGCAAACATTAAATGTGGAAATAAGAAAAGTCTATAATGGATAGAAAAACTCTAATTAGGAAGAAAAAACTGGCAGCGAGAGATGGGTAAGTAGAAGAAGCAGTGATTGCAGGGAACCTTCTCACAGCTCTGCTCCTTAGCAGCTTTCACCCCAGCATCTTTTTAATATTCCTTTGCTGGTTCATCTGGAGAAATACTGCTGAGATCTGGGTAAGCAGAGGACAAAAAAGCATCTAAGGTCAGAAACCACTGGCGTAAGAGGTATGAAGCTCAGAAGGCAGCATCAAATGATGGAAATAATTGGGTAGTTTCTTCAACTTGTCTTTAGAAAATGAAGCCCTTCTCTGTGTTTAAAATTTGCAAGAGCCCTCTGTCTGAAAATATTTGTCTGGCTGTCTCGAATTTGTAGACAGTGGTTCATTAGGTATTAAGACTGAGATAAACACTGACATTTTAATGAAAATGTTTTAAAAGGTATATTTGATTTTAATGCATTTACTAAGCATGAAAGGAAACACCTTAATAAGCAAATATTATAGAAGATGAATCTGTATTCTGAATGTATCATATTAAATATTAAAACAAAATTTGGTCTTCAAAGTTTGAAAAAGAAATATATAAGCCTCAATGTGACCTTAAATATGACACTGCCATCAGTGCCTTTATGATAAATTGCAAAAAGCAGTAATCTGTATCTGTAATCAGATATGGCCACAGTATCTGTGGAGTTAGATTTCTGCTTTTGCAGAGGGCTCCATTCGATTCATCAAAAAAGTGGATTTAAAAGCAGAATGCAATCTGTTAACATGCAAGACCTGGCAAGTTTTGTGTTTCTTCAATAGTATAAAATCAAACTGCTTTAGTTGTTGATGGAATTAAACTTTTCCCTAGATGTCTGTGATATTACTGACTTTTTCAAGAGGCACCAAAAGCTGGCAAGTGAATAAAAGAGGAAAATGTTTTTAAATACTTTGCTTTAAAGTACAAAGGGTGTGTGTGTGTGTGTTTGTGTGTGTTAAATGGATGCCTGCATATTGTTAGCTACTGGAATTGGCAAGCACTCATCTCTGAGTTTCATGTTTTTAACCAGGTTTTTAAGCTTATGAATTAGTTATGGAAGGGAAGAGTGGGAATCTGCAGAGGAAACTTCAGAGCTGCTCTGTCTCAGTCTGGAGAGAAACCTGGGAGACATGGTTGCACCCAAGAATGTTTTTGTTTGTGTAAGGAAGAAGCTGAGACAAGTCGCCTGCTAAATAAATAAATACATAGCCATTGGGATGGTAAGGAGAACAGATTTGCTATATAAATCTGGTAGAGAGTGGGATGGTTGTAAAGGTGAGTCAAGCAGGGCTGGTGAGATTTCTGGAGGTCACCCTGGCAGATCTGCTGTGTGGGAACAGACAAACAAAAAGGGTCAGCTGAAAATCTAAAAATATAAATGTTTTTAATCATACGTTTCAATTTCTGTTGAAGTCAGTAAAGAGACTAATTTTCTCCTTATGTCCTTGAATGAGACAACAACTTTGGATCAGCTCCCTTAAAACACATTAGGTCTCTGCTACACCAGATCTCCAATCTGCTTTTCTTTTAATTACTTTTTAAGAAGAAGTCATACTTTTAGTGCTGCTTTGATTTGTAACAGGAACCTAAAAACAATTTGACTTTGGAAGGTTTTGAACAAATTTGTCTCGGATCACACAACACTTCAGAATTTGGATTTAGTTTTTCTTAATTGCGTGTTGTACAGAAAAAATATCTTTTGAAATCTTTTCAAAAAAGGAGTGCTCTTTTGTTTTCAGCCTAGTACTTATTATTACTAATTAATTTATGAAGTACAGACTGGCACAAATCCTTGTTTTCCTTTAGTTTTAACACTACCTGTGATGGATAATAAAATCAACAAACCTGTATGGCTGTTGAGTTAAAAAAGTAGTTATCTTCCTGTTTTGAAATGGCACCATGTTTATTTTAACAATACTGATTAATTAGGTTTCTGTTGAATGGAGCCTATGCAGGGTGGAGGATATCTAGCTGCGTACAGTACAAAGCACTCATCGAAGTGAGGCTTGAGTTGAGTGCAGCAGGTCCCTGCCTATACAGCTTGAACATGTACTTAAATCCCAGCAAGTTCAGAGCCTCATAGACAAAACACAGGTGGGAGATGGGAAAATGAGGTTTGCATGTGGGGAAATGAGAGAGTGATGGCTTTTTTAGAGGCAGGAATCATTATTTAAAACACCACCACCAAAACCCAAAGCCAACAGAAATGGGTCAGGGGAGGTGTGTGAGATTGCTTTGAGCTTCTTGTCACGAATTCTGTATAATGCAAGAATAAATGACTTCACATTTTCTAAACAAATTTGGCAAACTGTCTGAATTGGCTATCATGAACTGGAAATTATCTGCTTCTTGAGAAGATGTGCCTACCTGTTTTGTATATGTTAAAGCAATTTAGGATTTCATGGTGTGTGAAAGCATTTGTAGGAGGACCTTGCAGATAAGAAACCATGATATTCAAAAGCTATTTTGTGGTTGATATATTTTAAATTGTTGGAACTTACTTTAGACCAGGGCTGATGAAGGCTATCTGAAGCTATATGTGTGCATTACTATTTTTTGCACTGACCCTAGTCCTCGTAGAAATAGACTTACCCACAAACAGTGGTAAGTCCTTAAGTTAAGTGGGATAATCTCTTTCTGTTGCCTTAATCTTGTCCTTATGCATTTGTATAAATCTGCTTCCTTCATTATTATGCATCACACAAAAGGTACTAAAAATAGCTGTTTATTTTTTTTTTTAGTGCATACTGAAACAGAGATAAAAAGATAAAGTATATTTTGTTTTTATGTAACTCCTGCTGGGCTGATATTACTCCTTTTTAATGCCATTTTGTGTCAGCATACCCAGCGAAAGCTGTAGGACCTTAAATACCACCCACACAAATAGTCTCTGATTCCTGCGAGGAGTCATTTTCCTTAAGTATCTATCCAACAGATGGATCACATTTTCCTTCTATGGCAGAAACAGTTAAAGTAGGATGGAGCCACAGGAACATCATATTACAACATTGTTTCAATTCATTTTACTTGCTATCTTCCTGTAACTTGCATAGCATCTTGAGACATTAATGATCTTCCCTTTTTAGTAGCCATAAAAATTTTCATTCTGTGTTTTGTTTTTCTTTGTTTTAAAACTCTTGCCTGGCTTGGAAATTTAATACGAAGGACTTTGGTCTGACCAGCCATTCGTAAGTTCAGATAAGAATGGGAAAGGGTTCTGTTGCTGGGCTGAATCATTCTTTTGGCAAAGAGTTCGTGGAAAAACATTCATACAAGCTTCAACTTTTAAATACATGCAAGATGCTATGATAATAGTGCATGCAAAAATGGAGAAGAGGGTTACTGCTCTGTAACTTTGCTAGTACATGACTGAATAGATATTATGCCATTTGTATAGAACTTTGTTGAATAAAATTGTGTTGTTTTTTTCCCTGTCACGGTATCATATATGCAGGCTGCCTGGACTAGCTGCAGTCACTTCTTTTTTTAGCCAGCAGAACTGCAAAGACCTGATGTTGAGAATGGCTAGTACGGTCTTAAAGACAAGATTATGAAATAGGTTTTTCATGGGAGATGGGAACAAAGCTGAGCTGACAAGCATTGCATAGTAAATGAAAAGGAAGTCTTGCTTTTTAACCTGTCTCATGGCTCTGTAATTCCTCTGTTTTCTTGCCAAAATTCATTTTCTACTAATTTAACTCCAAAGATCTTGGCAAGCTTCGGATTTTCATTTCTTTTTCTTTTTGACAAACAAATTCCCCCCAACTTTTTGATCGCAGTCACTGCCGTTGATGGATTGACAGTGTACATTCCTGCAGCTGCTTTGGGTATTTTTAATACATTTCAAGATTAGCAGCATGGAGGCAGTACATTTTAGTTTCTAATCCTCCACCATGTATTAACTCTGTATTGTTGAAACTGGTATTAGTTAAACATAGATTAGTCTACAGCCTGCCACTGTGGGTCTTGTAAGCTAACATTTAATATACACGCTAGTTAAATAGACAGGAGTTTTCCCAAGACAGAAAGACTCTTTATGACTAAATAATTGCCAGGACCTGATACTTACATTATACTGTTGCTTCTTGAGAGAGAGGCCCAACTTCAGATCTCATTCCAGTGAGATCCAGTGATGTTATTAGTAACGTCCTCTGGTGAAAATGAGAGATCTGATCTCTTGATCCTTGATATGTAAAGGAGGGCAGATGAAGTATTGGAGTATGCACACCCTGGCAGGAAGAAGCAAAGGGCAGGAATGAAGTGCTTAATGCCGAGTAGCATGGGTTCAGAGCTGGGGCATGGACAACTGAAGAAAGAAAGAGGAGTGGAGAAGAAAGTGAGAAAGCTCTGGAATGTAGCCACACAGCAAAAAGGATTTGGGAAAAGACATCAATGGAGAACGATCAAATGGTCAGTTAAATATTGCCCCATGTGACTATGTATTAATCAAAAGAGATGAAGATCTGGAGCATGGGTACCTGGGGCACACCAGGGGTGTGGGGTCACTGCACACTAATGAAGGATTAGGTACTGCTCCGCAGTCATCTGAAAGAGGGGGACACACTACTACCGAGAGGTCATATTTCTATCATCTTAGTATTTCAAGTAAGACTAGGAGAACTGTTTTTTGCTTTTTTTTCTGAAGCTTTTAAATATGTGAAAACACCCGGACTTCAGTGCAATTGCTCCTTGTATGACTGAAGTGAACAGTATCCATTTCCTATAGAAACGTAGGAGTGACCATAATAACTGTTGCCACGCTCTCTTCTTTTTCAGTAATGCTTGAGACAATATTTCCACCCCATGAGGCTTTTTTGGAAATGTCTTTTTAGTACATTTTTCCTGGAAATAAGTTTGTGGAAGGAACAAATGTAAAGAGGAACTACTTCAGGATATGGCAAATTAATCTTTGACAATATAATATCCTCACTCGATATTCTTTGAAGATCAGAGAACTAGATTGAAAATCTCTTTGGTTTGTAGACATCTTCCATCATTGGCAGTGGGTCACCCTAGAGCTCTTTTCTTAGTGACAAAACATAGCCATTGTGTTTTTTCTTCGCTCCTTGAGAAGCTACTTGGGGTGTAGATCTGTTGTTGTGATGTTGGCTGGCCACCACTGATGTTTATGATGTGCATTTAACATAATTTGCACTACCACCATCTCATTTTCTTTATTGTTAGCTCCTCAGTTTCCCTTGGGGAAAGGCAAAAGAAGATGCAGATAAATTGAAGGTACAGATGGATTAACTGTTATTTACAAATGTCTTTCTAGAAAAAGTGTGTTTGCTTTTCTGTTCCTTAACTCTATATGGAATTATTCTCCCATCTCGCTAGCACATGAAGTGTGACTATGCAGTGTCCCACTGTAGTAGCCATGCATAATGGATGAGTTTTGCCTTAAAAAGTTCCCTTGCGTTAGAAACAATGCACAATTACACACTGCTTCAAATGGTGTAACGGGGGAATGAAGCAAAGAAAAGAATCTATTTGGAATAACTTAGTTTCCTAAAATATTTGTTTACAGTATGAATTTCAATAATTAATGTACGGATTAAAATGTTTTGCTTATCTTCTTCTTCCAGCAGTAGGGTCAGCACCTATAGCTACACAGAAAGAAGCCAGAAAAGCTTCCAGACACAAAGCTGACAAGTACAGTGTTTCAGCTGCAGCCTCAGCATATGCTGCAAAACTCCATACGTTACTGCACTAATGGGAATGTGTTTGTTTTTTCTGGCCAGATCACCGTGTGCTGTTTAGACTATCTTCTTCTCCTGAATGTCATTTTTTCTTTTTGGTATTATAGAATGTGTATGCCAAAGCCTTTATGTAGCTTTTATTGTAATAGGAATTGTTCCTGTTTCCTTTCCTGTTATAAAGCTTGTTTACCTTCAGGAGTCAGCAGAGCCATTTGTGAACTAAAATGTCCTTGTCTCTCTGTAGCAAATTCCTTAGTAGCTCTGTTGTATATGTTGGTGTTGCAGTATATTCACTCTAAAGCTGTGGGCTTTCAAGTGTAGAGACTTGATAGTGCTGTTGGGCTATTTTTATTATTTGCACAAATATAAGTAGAAGTTGCAGGTAGGCACTATTTTATCTTAAAAATGTTTTTCTTAAGCCCTAGATTTTGAAAGCCTTGATATGCATGCCATTTTTTTTCTTCTTCTAGAGCAGTAAAATAGGGTAAGATTCTTAGATTAACCTCTTTTATAGGTTATTGACAGGAATAATAAAATCCAGTGTCTGTTAAAGGAATGGAGAAGCTCTTCTTATGGATGAATCTCCTAAAATTTTGAATACACACACAGAAGCAAGCAAATGCTTTCAAAGTATGGAAGTTTTAAATTTATATTACTTTGTCCTGCATTATTCACATTGATTTAAACAT
Source organism: Mycteria americana (assembly GCF_035582795.1). Lineage (NCBI taxonomy): Eukaryota > Metazoa > Chordata > Aves > Ciconiiformes > Ciconiidae > Mycteria > Mycteria americana. Next base: position 42,286,457 of record NC_134366.1, on the reverse strand, counting down.
AAGATTATGTCAGATTTTCCATAAGTAGACTCCATCAGTTTTATTTGTATGACTAAACACTGAAGTGGAATGAAAACTGCTTGGAGAAATGCAAGAAGAAGATGATTAGAATAATCTATCCCCCAAGAGGAAAACATGAAAAATATTTGTGCTAAAGCAGAAAGGTCTAAAGGTAGTTGTGGAGATGGGGAGGAATGTGATTATCTCGGAGGAACCTATTCCTAAGAGAAGGTTGGTTGAGAACTAGAAATACATTTAAAATTTATTAGGGCACAAAAAACATGAGCCCCAAACCCCTGTTTCCATAAATGTTTGGATAAAAAAGAACTAACATGTAATGTCCACATAGTAAAGCAAAGAAATTGCACACTTTGCCTTGCTGTATTGTAACTGAACCATGGTATTGGATTTATACCTGGAATTACTCAACTTCACTTTGAGCATCCCAATTTTCATTAGTAAAAGGGAATAATAAATAGGAGAGAGAGAAATGAGAGATTCAGAAATAGATGAGGGACTCATTCATTATAAAGTATAGTTAAAACAGATAAATATAGATTTGGTAGAAATCTGATAAATTATTAAGATGAAAATATGATAATTCCAAAAGCATATAAATAATTGAGACCCAAGCTACTTATTCTGTCTCAGGTGAAAGGGAAATTATTTGTGTTTGTGAACAGCAAGTGTGGTTTTTTAAAAACTACATTTAAGTGAATAGTCTTATGTCATTATTTGGGTGGACTACTGATGTGTGTATAGGCTTGTAAGATCAAGCTGTTAGTGTTGCTACGCTAATTAGATAAAGACTCATCAAACATACAGGTAAGCACACCTGTAGTCTAGATATGGCCTCTGATGTTCTGTATGTCCCAGTCAGTAAAAATTTTTCCTAGTAAGATTTGCATTGTTACCCCCATTTCCTCCCCTCCTTCCTTACAGAAGCCCCAAAATGGCACATGGAATGAGAAAACTGGGCTTGCAAGAAGTACAATTTAATGCCTGCCAAATATGTATTCTATCCTGTAGGTTTGTGCTCTTTCTGGAGGCTTATATTTAAGTATCTCTTTAGTATGTATGAATATTTTTATGTATTTGTATGTCTTACGAGAAGGAAAGGGAAGGGTTTTGCAATGCTAACAATAGAATATCACCTTTACCCAAAGAGGCATAACAGATTAAAAGATGTGTATTTCTTGCATCTGATAGACCAGCTTTTGCATCCAATTGCTTAAATGTATGCCTGTGCACATGTGACCACTAACACAATGTACACACAACACATCTTAACAAAACTTTGGTGTATACAGACAGTATAGATTCTGATAATTTATGCAAAAAATATTCTGGGCAACTGGCTTGCTTTGATTCTCTTCAGCATTTCCAAGGGATTATCTTCACTTTGGTAATGTTGTTTTCTCTTGAGGAATGCCTTTATATATTTCAAGCAGCCATAAACTGAAATGATAATGCTCATGTTTCATTTAGGAAACTGCTGTCAGGATCTGGCCTGGCTTTCACTGGTGCCTTAATTTCATGAATTCATGGTAAGACTGTGAAATCAACAGCAGTTTCGAGATTCTTAGTGTCTTGGGGCAGAGAGATGTTTGGATATACCTAGAACGAGAAATGTTTGACCGTTTTTGTATTTAGACCATACTAAACCATATTGAAATGTGGCTGAGTGAAAAAAATCTATGCACATTGCACCTTCCAAAAGTCAAATATGCTAAATTTCTGGTTTCAGTTTAGATCTCTCTTTAAAATAAAGCTTGGGTTTTCTTTATTTGCTTGAGAGTTTAAGATGGGTGTGTTTATTGTTATTTTGGGGAGCTTTATCATCATTGTCCTCAGCATCAAATATATCATATAAAGATGACAATGAAATTTGTATACTAGCTATGATGTACTGTAATGTTAGAGGATTGCTTCTTTCCTTTCTTTCATTATAGTTATAATACATTATATTTACAGACTTCTGCAGGTTTATTGGAGTAGACTTTCTGGATGAGAAAAACCTGTCAGCCTACTGAAGATGAGCAATTTTCAGGTGAACAGTTAAATCAGTGCATGTTTGCAGGGATAATTAGTAGTTGCAGTTGCCACTTGCACTCAGTAGAGATTTTAAGCATTGGAATAGTGTAAAACACTGACTAATTAATCCCTGCCACACTGCTGTGAGGCAGATAACAAATACCATACTGTACAACCATGGTAGAGATGATAAACTGAGGCACAAAAGTTTGTGGTTAAGCCAGGATTATCACCCAGTAGACCTGAATCCTAGCCAGTTGTGTGCTTTAACCAATAACACTCATCTGAACTAGAAGAACTAGCAAAGAGTTCACATCTCAGAAAAGAAGAAAAATCCTCCTTATTATCAGAGATATTCACATTTTTCCTGTTCAGTAACTTGATATGAGCATGATGTTCTGTGGCTTGGGTCATTCACCTATCTTTTTAATGCATATATATGCATTAAAAGGCAGTTAGAGGTAGACATAAAACTGATGTGGCACATGCAGCTTTGTTCATTTCATTTTATTACAAAGTGATCCCAATACCATACAAACTTACATTTGCTTAGTAAGGACTCTATCCATTAGGCAGTGAGGTTTTGAGCTGAAAGAACCATTTTTAAAATAAAAAAAAAGAATAAAATAATAGCTCTAGTGTTAGATACACTGTATTTGGGGCTTTTATGTCTGAGTTCATGACACATCAGAACAATTATGCTTATTATAGTCCATTACACCAGAAGTAGTATCTTTGTGTAGAGAGTGTATCTGTCAGGTACAGCTTAAATCTCTGCGCACTTATTTTTCATCACAGACAGCTAAATTCTATTTCAACTAGAAACTTTTCCAGTCAAAGAAAACCCATACCTAGAAATTCCCCAAAGTTAACCGAACAGTAAGTGTGTAGCTGTGTTTTATTGTTCAGATCAGCATATAGGTTGCATGCAAGTAACCTTACTGGATTAGAGATGATTATATGCTATGGGAAAATATTAACAAGTATAAAGCAAGCTCAGAAGATATTTGAGACACGTTGAGATAAATTTTATCAAAGGATCTTATCTTATTTAACAATTAGGGCCTTTAGGAAGGTATTAGTTAAAACTTTTCAGACTTTGAACAGTCAGCTCCGTGGTTATTTCAGGATAATTATGTAATCTTTTAAAGGAAAATTACAAAAAGGAATGCAACTTTTGTTGCAAAAAGTGAATGTCTAAACGGAAGGTTTGTTTTTTCTGCCTCAGTATCCTCGTATAAAACGTATTAAAATAAAGTTATAGAAGTCGCCACAGAGTTCTGCCATGGCTTTGAAAAAAAGAAATCCTCTTTCCACCAGGGAAAATGACACTGAAGTAAGTAAGCTATTACAACTTGAAATAGAAGACTTCATGATATTATTTTTTCTATATACTTAATATTGTCAAAATATACTAGTGATCAATATGCTGAGCAGGTAGTGAACCTGAGTCCTGACTAGGAGTTTGATCTTCATAGTCGAGGAAGAGAGTTTAGCTTTCATAGCGATATACTACTTCATCTTCCTCTGAAATTACCAACTGGGCTGGCAATTTTCATGATAAATTTTTGAGGAGTTATGTGGCCACTAATACAGTATATCTCCAAGGATGAATGGTCCTGAGAGTATCACTGGTTTCACATGATCTCTCTCTTCAATGTGAAAAATTATAAGGAATCGATATCTTGGAGTAAACAAAAACATAGTTCTTACCTGTAGGACCTCAAATTAAATCATACTTTATAGTTATGGACTTTGTAGGGCACAATGCCTCAGACTGTGCAACTAAAACATAAATTTTTGTTACTTGCTTTTCTGCTCATTGCTTTTGGTATATAGATTAGAGTCAATATTTTAACCAATATACAGTGTTCCTACCTACAGCATTTTTAGTGTAATAAAAATAGTAGCAGTTGCTGTCTTTCTTACATCTCATTGAAGTATTTTGAAAATATTTTGAGATTTCTAGCTCTGTACCAATCTGTAGTTGTACCACTTCTGTTTTTTTAAATAGTCAGCTTGGACTTGTTTAACTGCAATAACCTGGAATTTTTACGTAGGACCTTTTTTTTCAACTTGTGAACAAATCTTTACCATTTTGTACAATAATAGAGTGAAAAAACTAATATAAGTCTCTTTGACTAACACGAGTGGTCAACAGCTGCTTGGTGGTACAGTAAGAATCTTTTTGTGTGTGTGTGCATGCAAAAATACATACATGCATATCCATAGATACATATATAAAGATAATTCTGAACAGTGGTCAAGACATCACAGGGAAATGTATTGGTGTCTAATAAAGCCTACAGGTGTTCTAGTGTTAAAATGCTCTAATACATAAATCACTTAAACATGGGTGTACTGTCAACTGATTCCACAGATTCTGTTAAGCTTGCAAGTGATACTTCATTTTAGATAGGGATCATAGTGATGTTAAGAAAAATGTGTGAGTGATAATCAATGTTACTTCTTGGCTGAAAAAGTAATCATATTACTCTCACATTTACATTGGAGAAGGACTCTATTCCACCTTTACCCAAAGGCGAAGGGAAAGAATTCATGCTGGGCTTGGAAAGGACTATGTTTTTATATCCTAGCTACTTAAAACGGTAATTATGTGAAAGTCTCCATGGGAAGTACAAGCAACTGGAAAGCTTTTCCCTTAAGCATGTCCACAGTCCTGTCAAGCCAGCTATTTCCCACTCTTGCTAGCAAATTTAATCAGTCAGGTTTTGTTTACTCTTTGAATATTAAATTTCAGATAGGGTTTCTTTTCTATGGATTTTATATGTACACATGTGGATAAATTGTCTATACGTGTGTTCAGGGACTTATATTTATAAAAAAATATGGGCTACAAAATATGATATGCTGCAGTATGTTAAATAATGTAGTAATGTTTGCACTTTTCAGAATTGTTTTTAGAAAGAGATAAGATGCTGTGCTGGAAAGTGGAAACGTGATTTAATGTTCCTGTTTACCTGCATTATTAAGCTCATTTGTGTACGTTTGATATTTTAGGTTTTGTTACTCTTAAGTCCTTACTCCATGTCCTGCCTAACAGGACTCTCCTGGTTGGACTAAAGGTCTTCATTTTGAAAGTTGTGTGTTTTGAAGATCTGTAATTTCCTTAGCGGTAAGCTCTCTTTTGTTGCAGTGGGAAGAGGACTGGGAGCCTCCGCTTCTCTGTATTTGGGGAATAAGAGGAAACGAAATCCCAGCACTGGAGTAAGACCTCACCTGTGTAGTAATATCCAGAGCAACGCACGCTGAATCCTTCCTAATGCATGTGTTTTCCTGGGAAATCTTGATAGCAGGCCAGCAGAAAAAACTCCCAAAGCTGTGAAGAAAACCCAGCTTTACTATAGTGTGCGTAAAAGATTTCCTAATGAAGCTAGAAAAGAGCTGGAGAAATTATATCTTTCTGTTGTCCAGATCACTGTTCAAAGAAGAGACTTCAGCTTAAAATAAGTTTCTTAGCTGTTCAATTTCCTTTAGTTTCCTTAAAGGTCCAATTAGGTTTTTTCCACACACATTGTATTTACTTCATAATAAAGAAGGACAACAAACAAACAAAAACATCGGGTTCTAGCTTTTTATTCGGGCAAGGAAAAAGTTCTCTTAAAATGTTTTTTACTTAAAAAATGGTTTACGTAAATGAGCTTATATTTTTGGAAAGTGCTTTTCCTGTGTTCGGTATTACATGCTGCAATTCAGTCAAAATGGAATTGTTTAAAAGATTCCATTTTCTGCACTCTGTGCTTTTTTTCTTTACTTTTTTTCTCCTGAATATGTTCTGTCAGAAAGACACAAAGACTTTGCGTTGAGTATTTTTATGCATTAACGTAATGGCTGATCTGGACCGGTTTTCTGCACAATAAAGAAAAAAAGCCCCAAACCCTGGCATTAATTTCACAAATATTAAATATTGATATATTCAACTATTTATGAAAAATGCTATTCCTGCTGTTCATTACTGTAGTTTTTTAAATACAGCTTTAAAAAAAGCAGAAACCCCTCCCCATATATCATGCCCACTTGAATTTTTTTTTTTGTTTGAAACTATACAAACTTGTTTGTATCATCACAGTTAATCTAAGGGGACTTAACTTTGCTTAGTTATTATTTTATTAATCTGTAATACTAATCTATAGTTAGTTAAATAAGATTTATCAGTTATTGAGGAGGTTTTATATTACAGGTATATTTGGTGCATATCCTCCAAAAGTAAATGTGGATATTTTTATAACTAGCTTAGAGGGAACACAGAGTTTCTTTGAAGCCTGAAAGCAGAAATCCCGGAATGATAGAAATGTCTTTAGAGGGGGGAGGAGGGCAGGGGAGGAGAGGAAATACCTTAATAAAATCTGAAAAGCACATTCCTGTTCTCTGATAATAGATGCCATAGCACAATGTTTGCCAGATTTTAGCTAAGCTGATAAGAACAGTGAAGTGGGGAAAAAAAGTTAGGAACTCAAGCAAATACTATTAATGATTTGACTAGCACATTTATAAATAAGGAATTTTACAGGTGTGAGTGAAATTCAAACAAGAAAAAACAGCGAATTTTGTCTAAGTGGTGTAATGGCAGATCAGCATAGCTGACTTGAAGGTCATTTTAACGTTTGAATAGCTAATATTTTCTACTCAGAAGGGCCAGACATTTAATCCATGACAAGAACAGTGCAGATTTTGTGTGAGAAAGTGATTGCAGCACTGATTTCCAGCATTTTTCCCAGAAAATGTATTGAAAATAAATTTGGCTCTTTTACATGGTAAATTATACAGATTAACAGATGAAAGCTGTATTACCAGAGACTGGGACAGAATCCTCTAGATAGATATCACAGGCTTCTAGAGAACAAAAAAAGACTTATAAATGTGTGCATATGCATATCTGTATATAAATATAACATCAGTACATACATACACACGATTAGGTGCGATTGCCTGTGCCTGGTGCACAGCTAGTAGTTGGCTAATCAAAAAGACGTCTAAGGTTCCAGTTCAGTAAAGATTACCTGGATGATAATTACCATTTATTCTTTTCTTGCTTTGAACAATTTAGTTTTAAATCCCAGGAAAAAAAGGGATTAATTTTTTCATGAAATTTCCACTACTTCTTAATTTAGCTAGTATATATCTGTATCTGTCATTAACAAGTCAGAATATAGGAGAAAGTAATTAGGAAAAAAAAATTAGTACTTGAAAAGATAAAAACTAAAAGAACGCTTAGGTACTGTGAAGATCATATTTAGGGCGGAATACCTAAAGGATTCCTAGTTTTATTTAAACCAGTTTTCTAATCCCCTGCTAGGCCAATTCGTACATAACATGCTAAAAGGACATGGGTTCTATTTTTGGGTCTGCAATCATATTTTAAATGAATCATATTATTCCCCCGTCTCATTTTCCACATTTCTAAACAGGGATAATAAGATTTATCTGCCTTGGCAGTACATTAAAGACAGTATAAAGCTCCGAATTATTAATTCCTATTAATACACACACACGCACACCTAAGCAAAGGAGATCACATTCTGCTGATGAACCTAAAGTAAGAGGCTGGCCAAGTGTCACAGAACTAAAATCTTAATCTTTGTGGAGAAAATTTAAAAAGCATGGATTTGCACGTATTTGCAATGTATTTGAGAGAAATTAATTTATTTCAAGGCAGTGTTCTTCTGACACACTGAGGAAAGAGAACACAAAGAGGGTAGTAACATGGTCATGGAAACCCTTACTTGGGAAAGCCGATGTTTTAAGTAGCCACGTTACAGGATGAATCCAATTGGGAAGACCCGGAGGTGCTTCCAGCTCTTGGGTCCTGCTGTGGGCAGCAGCCGTCTTCTGACTCCTCGCTTACTGTAACATGGACACACATTAGTGTCCCCTCTGTGTGCTGCAGTTTCCTTGAGAAGGAAACCCAAGTACCTTACCCAGAGAGATGCTCCAGGCATGGGCCCAGTCTCGATGGTCCGGGAGCACGAGCATTTACACTTGCCAGGAATTAATAGACAGCCCAGAAAAGTACTACTTGGGTTATGGTCATTTCCCATGTTTGTCGTAGCCAAAACAACAAACAGAAACAGCAGAAACAGTGTAATGCTGTAATATGATTATTGACAAAGAAGTAAATAATTACAATATTAAGCAGAATAAAATTTTAGACTTATTTTAATTTTTTTGTTTGGGGTTTTTTTGTTGTTTGTTTGTTTGTTTGTTTTTTAAATCGTAAAAGGTTACAGAAATAAGTGGGAAGGATTGCTTTGACGTGCATGCATTTCTATAGTGTTTTGTAACTGAACCATTGTGCAAATTGTGTATATATTGTGCAAATACATGGGAACTGGAAAATGAAAGGGAGCAAAGCTATTAATCAGCTTGCTAATGTGCTTTCCTTATCGGGCTGAAAGAAGTGCTAAGAACAAGCAGGTAGCATACATTATAAAAAAGAGATGGAGTGTCAGATACGGCTTTGTGCGGTAAATCTGTGCAGTGGGAGAGATTTAACTTCTCCCTTAATATAAAATTCCCAATTCTATAAATAACATGATAAGAAAATACTCTTGTGTGTATAATGGCCTGGTATACATTTCTGAATCTAATGCATGTTTCCCAGGTGACATTAGGCAAGTAACTCAAATCTTCCCAGGTGACATTAGGCAAGTAACTCAAATCTTCTGTATCATCAGTATGTGTATACCTCAGCAGTAATCTATAATCTGTTCCCTTCTCTGCCAGTTCATTACCCATATAAAAAAATACAGTATTTCATCCTCCTTTGATATGTCGTGTCATCTGCCTCCAAACAATTGCAGCCGCTTGCCGTAAGCATCCAGGCAATTTTTAAAGCAATCCTGAACCTTAGCACTGTGGGGGTCTGTTATGAGGCACCCATTCTCTCTGGCTTTTAACCACTACCTAGTCTTGCGTGGTGTCTTTAAACACTGCTGTCACAGAAATAACAATAATCATATTGGTAAACTTGACCTTTTTATTGTAATTCCTAACATGACCATTCTTTAGGTCAATTTAGTGTTAACAGCTACTTAACTTTGTTTGACAGTTGTATAGTTTTGGGAAATTATTTGACATCTAGTCATCTTAAGCCTTAATTTGGAGTGCAGATAAATCTCAAGTGCCAGAAGGGGATTCAGGCCCAATATAATAACATAGCTGTGATTTAACTAGTCATCTTTTATCATTTACTTTCCACTTTATGATTTGCACAGACATACTGTGAAGGTAGAAAATACACCATTTGATGATGTCTGGGATGTAATACATACAGTGAATGCTCGGCTAAAATTGCATTTTTTGTGCCATGCATCATTAGGTATTTAAGCAATTAATGATTGCACAATAGAATGACAAGTTGAGTCCACATTTGATGTACAGCTCTCTTCAGTCTATTTGCAGAAGTTGACTTTCAATAAATGGAAGCAACAGTGTCCCATAGGGGACTGATGAGACTGATTTCTGTTGCAACTTCGGGCCACATAGTGAGATAATCTGCTTTAGATCATACATAGGTATTATTTGCTTCATCTCTGCTTTGCAGCATACTCTTTGGAAAGAAGCCATCTGTGGATCTGGAGCTTTCTGTTGTGATACTGTTATTGAATTTGGTTTCACATGTAGAGTCTTCTGGTTCACCTCTGGGATATTGTTATTGACTGTGCAAACTGATCTCCTTGGGCCAGAAAATTCATCTTTATACAGCAACGCTTGAGTTGATCTCTAGAGAAGGCCTGTTGCAAAAGCAAGTGAATTAAAGCAAAGTGCATACTGACAAGCTCAACATACAAAATACAGGAATGGAGCCAGATAATTTATTATAACATATATCTTTTTTTCTCTATTTATATTCTTGAAATTGTATTTCAAGATTAAGATTAAAGATTTCAAGAAAAGATTAAAAATTGTATTTATGGTTCCTGTTATATTGGTTTTGATCATCTTTACATAGAGATGGTTCTACAACAGACTTGTAGATTCCATGGACTGTGAGGCCATTGTAATTGATGATGATGGACAGACTGTCTTCCAGAATACTCATCTGACATATAGGATACATATGGTTTTGTATCTTGTTTAGCTGAAAAACATATAAATTAAAGGGACATTCTATTAAAATATATATATTAATGAGTGCCCAAGTAAGATCCAGTTCCATCAAAAGTAATACATTAAGAGAGAGCATATAGTAAGTACCTCAAACTGGCTTGAAAGAATTTGATTCAGCACTTATCTTGAATTCCTAACAGTCCATTAATTTCTTTCAAAGAAAACATATATATGAATACACTAAAGGTCTGCACAGAAAATCCAAATCATTACCACTGTTGGAAACTATAATTGTATTAATAATTGCTTTGAACCTATCTAATCATTTTAATTTTGGTGCTGTAGAAGAATTTGCTAGTCACCTATGTTGATGCAAAAAGAGAGATACTGCTTAGTTTACGCTGTGAGATAACCTTTGCTGGTTTGCTAGAAACTGCAAACACAGTGATGATATGAAGCTCTTTGGAGATGTGAGTGTCCTTGAGCCAAATGTTTAAACTGCCCAAAGCATCAGACACGCTTATAGAAGTACCCATCATTAAAACCCTGAGGTGAGAATTTCAAATTATTTGCAATCTGCAGCTAATTTCAAGGTGATATCTTGTGAAGATCTGGTGAAATAATAGAATTAATTAATGAATTTCCATTATACTTAATGGAAATCAGAATATGTAATGAATCTTTTTCTTACTTGTGCCCTATATCTACCAGGAACAGTTGGCAAGGATGCAGGGGAGGAACAGGTTAAAGGTACTTATTTCTTCTACCTTGACCCCTCATATAGATCAGAGCGTAGTCAGGAGTGCCTTAAACTGCATTGGCTGGCTGTGGTTCCTTGTGCTTGGCACCTGCCGTGCATAAGAAATATGTGAGTGAGTCATCATCCGCTTGGTACCATTGTGGGATGGTGGTGGGAGAAGGAACTCTGTTGGTCTTTCATGCCTGAGGAATTTCCACTTTGCTGCTGCTGAAGCTATTGATGTTATGGTTGGTGCCTTCAGCTAGAGCAAAGTAACTGTAGGCACGGGGGAAAACTTGGTCCAATGTCCAAGCAAACAATTAGTTATAATCTCCACTGTTGAGTGCAAGCCAGGAGAAGATGGTGAAGGCATGCAAGAAATGAGTCTCAGAGCTTATCCTGAGTAAGCACATGGCAGTAAGCTTCCAGGCTCCCGCTGATATTAACAGCTGAGCTATAAAAATGACTTTCAGTTTAAATCCAGGCTCCCCTATTGATTTCCAGCTTGATTTTTATATGAATGTCATATCTCTCTCTTATCAGCTTCATGCAGTTCTAGGTGGTTTGGCACTTTGTGATGTTCTTGACATGGTTCAGAGAGATGTTAAGTTAAAGCTGAACAGCTTCCTTGACCTGAAATTTAAACAAAAATGTGACAGTCCTGGAATTTTGCTTAAGACTCAGAAACATGTCTTCAAAAGTACCTGAACACTGCCTTTTAAGAACTGTTTCAGACAAGCCCATTGCTAGCAGTAACTATTTAATAATTTGGGAGCAAATATTAACTGCTCAGTATTTTGATAGACACCATTCAACTAGAGAACAAGAATGATTTAGGGAGGAGATTCTTATGCTAATCTGAAGTCCATGGGAAGCTTTTCTTCCCCCACCCTAGAAGGTTTTTTTGTTTCAGGGAAGTACATGAGTTGATGTGGGTGCCTTTTACACGTGATGGAATGAATAAACCTGCAGGTTTCACAGTCATTCTGTCTGGATTAGCATCAGCTGTGTGTTTTTGCAGTTGTTAAAAGAAACAGTGATGATGGGGTTAGAAGAGGTACTGGATGATGAAAGTATGGTGTGGTCCTGTTAAAGAAAAAGAAGGTACGTTAAGGCAAGATTATCCCCCAAAAAATTCTGGGCAGAGGTTTATATGGGGACTGGCAATGGTTGGGGATGTTACAGAGAGCAGAGAATGAATGATAAACCTATTATATTTAGTCATAATTGAAGTGCTTTTCTCCAACAAGTCACCATCCAAAGGCTGCAGTCACTACTATGAGTTTGTATCCCCTTTTTGTAAAACGTTATTGCTTGCTGTCCAACTGACAGCTAAAATTGGCCAGGAACTGAAAACTAAAAATAGGAAAGTATATCAAGAAAAAGAACACACAAGCTTTTAAGACCTTTGAAATGGCAACATAGGGGAGTTTTCTGAGGAATGGGCTGGGGAACCATGCCTACAAATTGGAAAGAACTGGCTTGTGTGGTAATGCCTCCTTTCTCTGTGATCACTGTTTTGAGGTGGTATTTGAACCCCCTATAGACTCCTTTCTGGTCCTTTGCTTCACAGTAACTTTGCTAGTTAGGACTTTACTGTTAGAAGAATATAAAGAGCCTTCATTGATCTACTTTCAAGTCTTGTAAATTATTGTCTTGTGATCATATTTCCTACTGAATAGGGCAGAAGACTTTCATATTCATGGTTGGAAGGTGTCAAATCAGATGAAGATGTATATTAAGTTTCATGGATTATACGCAATGCTTTACATATATGCAAAGACAAAAAGCTCTTCTGACCTTAATGGTGTTGAACAATATCTGATTTTTTTTTTTTTTTCTCAGTATTTCCCTTGGAATTTAGAAGTAGATTGCCAGGACATGCAAAGAGGAGACAGGAATTACACACCTGAATTAAATATGTGGAGGATCTGGGAAAAAACCTAATCTTGCTTTGATGAGCTAATTACTCTTAATTGGCTTGCAGAGAGCTTTTGGGGGAAGGGAGTAAGGTGTGGATGAAAGTAAGGATTTCATAACTGATTACAGCAATTTCACACCTTGCTGTAATCAGATACTGATACCAAGAAGTCTCATGCCCTGTTACAATATTGCACAATTTACAAGGAAGTCTATGAGATAGCTATGTGCAAATGAAGTGAACTTATGACATGAAATAAATGCAAACAAATTATTGTTTGTGGAAAACAACACAATACATCAGGGGATACAAAGTAAAAGTGGTGAGGTTTTTTTATTTGACTTGGATATAATTTTTTTTTTGTAGTTGATAATACGACCTCATCAACATATAGGGGTGTGTCAGTGCCTACATAGTGGCGAATACTTCATAATAAAAATGTTGTATTTTCTTTCTGTAGTAGAAGCAGTTCATAGTTATACTTTGGAGATTTTTGTTTGTATCTGTTTGTCTGTTCATTTATAGATGGGCATCTTTTGTGTATATAAATAAAGTACATAATGAAGGTTAATTCAAATAACATTTGGTTTAGGTGGTAGTGAATTCTTAAGTAGCTTTTATGTCTTGTGAAAAAGAATTGTATGGGTCCAGCTCTTGTGGCAGTTGCAGTCTCCGGGGAGTCTTTGCACAAATAAGCAGCCTGGATTCTTAATTCAGTAGAGAGCAAGCACAGCAAGAGAAGCACTCAGATGATCCAGTTCATTGTATCCCTGTTGCTAAGCAGACAGGCTTTTGTACCAGTTGGAACATTTTCAGGCTCTGTGGCTGCGTTCCTAGATGAGTTGCAATAATTAAATGTGAAAGCAGTGATTGCCAGCATTGCTTGCCAATTCCAGTTTTATAAAAAGGGGTAAAACCATCTGATCAGCCCTAGACAGAAACAGAAATTTGTTTGACCTATAATTATGTGCCAAACCAATGGCGGTGTGAGTTTAAAGAAACAAAACCATAAAAATCCTCCTAAGATATGGATTGTTTTACTATTCTGAGAGGAGATAGTCCTTTTTAGTAGGGAATACCCTGGAGGAGGAAATTCCCTTTAAGTGACTTTCTTTCTACTGGTAACAGCTTTTTTTTCTTTCTTTCTTTCTTTCTTTCTTTCTTTCTTTCTTTCTTTCTTTCTTTTTTTTTTATAACCTATTTCAAGGCTCCTTGAACTTCTGATTTTGCTAGGCATTGAGTAAATTCTTTTTATGTAATGGATAAGGCTAGGTATTATCTGTAATCTGCTGGTTTTCCAGTTTGTGTTGTCTCATCAGCTTTTTCAGCCAACTCTGCTAGGGACTGAATAACAAGGGAGAGAGAACTGAACTTTTTGCTGCTTCTCAGTTGACAGCTGCAGGGGTGGAGAAGTGGCAATAATAAACTTCTAGGTTTCATGTGAGTGAGAAGGCCTATACAGTCATTTTCTATCCATTTGGATGGACTCTGTGGAAGCAACACAGGTCTATTTGTGATTCTTGTTGCTAAACACTGTAGAAAGGTCTAATAATGTGAGTATTGGTACCACCCAGAGAATAAAACTAGCTCTGTTAAAAATGTGGAGAGTTTGTGGGGGTTTTTTTTCCCCCTCTCCTTTGCAAATTTATCAAAAAAGGACAAATATGTTTCTCCAACATAAAAAGATTATTAGAAAAAAAATTGAGAGTTAAAATGGACTTTTTTGTCTTACCAGGTTGGTACTAGAATTTTTATTTATTTATGTGTTTTTAAGTTTTCAACATTTAACAGTTTCTGTATAATTTCTGTGATCTTCTGACCTGCACATAAGCTTGTTTCACATACAGTAGAAGACCAAGTGAGAAAAGAGGTGGGACAACCTGCCTCCTTATTGACTTCTACCTCAGTTAGAGCTCCTTGCTAACTTGCCTACAAGAGAGGATGTACTGAATTTTTTTTTGCAGGCTGTACAACTGCTATGTTGACATGAACCTCCTACCTGGGTAGGAAGCAGATGGAATTTAGGTTTCTCCCATCACAAAATGAGACTTGCCTTCTGAAAATGGTGGCTTTGCAGAAATGGCTTTTTTTCCACTGGAAAATAACTTTGCATTAAAACTTCCAGACAGCTTTTGTGAATATAGATACATTTTCTTCTCCTATGGATGAGACAAAAAAAATGAGAGTTCAAGCTATAATTCAATACTGGGGCTGGAGGCTTGCCTTGAAAGATTAAGAATTCTCAGATTGGAAACTATGCTTTGCTCTGTGCTTTCAGAAGAAGCTATATAAAGGTAATTTGTGAGGTCTCTAATATCCAGTAATCACTTTTGTTTGTACAGGTCAGACTATTGTAAGTTTTAGGGTGAATACAAAATCATGAAGTAAGTCTAAGTTGTCTGTTTTATTTTATTTTTGTTTTACTATTTGTATAGTTAATATCATAAGGCTCTGTCAGTTTGTCAAACCGAGTCAAGTAAAAATTGAAGGACTTGCACTGGGCGTGGTAGTCAGGGAGCAGGCATCGAAACAAAACGAAGTAGCTTTGAATGGTATAGGAAAATGTCCTACTCATTCTTCCTTTGCTTGCAAAGAAAACTTCAGCTGCTACTTTGAATTTACCAATAGTGCTATGTTATTTCTTTGTAATAGCTAGTTAATTTTTCACCTGATTGATTTTTCGCTGAACCATTACCCTTCACTGATAGCTGTCATTGCCACAAATTTTGCTTGTTATAATTATGGCTTATATCAAGATTTACTTTTGTGTCTTAGTTCAAGCTGAAAGTCACATTTTATCATGTAAACAAAACAATTAAAAATGCATGGAGAGGAATAGATGTGAGTAATGTACATGTATAAATGGCTTACATAAGAGAGAATGATATATAATGCTTATGGCACAAATATGTTGTCTCCCGTCCTGCTGTTATTGTATTACTTCATTGTAGATTAAATGTATAATGTGACATTAATTATTTATTTTTCTGTGTTGCTGGCCTAACATTTCACTGTGCAATAGCTCTCCTTTCTTCATAAAAGCTTGGTTTCTTGCTCTTGGGTGTGCTGATGTGAAATCCCCTTAGCGTTTCAGCTGCCATATAATTATCTAACTATTAAACCAAACTCCATGAAGAATCAGAACAGATTTAACAGGTGTCAAGGAATGCAAAGTGATCAGTGCTAACAAGGAAGGATGAAAGACTAGAGAGTATTTCTATGAACACATCCAAAATGCTCTATGGTTGATGGTTCCTTAAAGGAGGATGCTTGATCGTTTATCCATTGAACCTATCCCAAGACTTTTGCTATTCACGGTTATTATTTTGAGTAGAATATCACTACCTTCTATGGAGAAAACTTTCGGGTAATGCAGCCCCGTGTGAGGACGTGGACCAAGGTCTTGCTTTGTTGAGCTTCCTGACTTGTTATTTTCAAGGCTGAATTAGTAAATCAACAGCCATCTTGCCTGAGCTGGAAGGAGCTGCATCTCAGCTCTGTTTGATCGCTTAAGCACCTAATCTTTTACCTGCGGCTTAGGCCTGGCTGTTTGACTTTGCAGCGCAAACATATGCACAAGTGTGCATACTCGGGTACGCTGAGAGGCTCTTTACCTTGGGTGCAGAAGGGCACTGGGTCTCACTCGGGAGGCTCCACGTCCCATGGTGGTTTGCTCTCAGGGTCCACTGGAGGAGTCAAAAATAGTGGGAGAGAGGAGTGCTTGGGGAGCGCACAAGTTAGCACTGATGCTTAGACAGGAGGAAGGGCCTTGTGAATCTTCAGGGATATACTTTGAGGATGCCTGCCCGCTACTGCTGCTTTAAAAGTGGGCAAAGATTAAGCTGCAGACAGGCATCCTGCATGTGGGACAATGTTGGCACAAAAGAGTTACTATGTGCTGAAAGGAATAACAGTATTTTGCAATAGCTCCTCTATGGAGGCAGGTCCTGCCACTGCCTTAACGAGCAGTGCAATACAAACAAGTCTTAAATCGGAGCTATTTCACAACTTTAGTAGGTGGGGGGGGTTTGAAACTCGCCTTGGGAAACAAATATTTGTGAATAGTCACTTCATAAATACATTCATGATGAATATTCATCTGCTGTACAGAGGAGTTTCTGACTGGGATTTGACTTGCATGCACGTACGAGGACAAATTTTCTACCACAGGCAATTACAATAATTTAAAGCCAGACATGATGAGAATAAAGAGTAGAAAGAGCAGTTGTAGTTGCCTTAATGATTCTGTTTCATCTAAAAAATGGTTCATTTCATTTCCAAGAACATCTGCAATATTCATTTTTAATTATTTTCTGACTTCAAGATAAATAATATAGAAGGTGATGATATTTGATTGAGGAAAAAAATACATTATATCTATTCATTTTTAAGGATAATTCAGGTTGGAAGGGACCTCAGGAGCTCTGTAGTCCAACCTCTGGCTGAAAGCAGGGTCAGCTGTGAGATCTGGCTGCGTTGCTCAGAGCTTTATTCAGTCCTTGAGAACCTCCAAGGATGGATGCCACACATTTATTATGCATATTTGTTTTTCTCAACTAAGGAAGACATTCAATCTTGTGCTGAAACTGAATGAGACATTGACATTATTGTGGGATGAATCTGAATGAGTTTTCAGGAGCAGGGTAAGAACTTCCAGCATGTGGTTTCACCCTGGTGCAAGCAGGAGACAGACTAAGTCCCAATGAGAAGGTGGAGTGCTCCCTTGCTGCTAATGAAGGCAAAAGTGTGAATTGTGGGCATCTGCCATCAAAAAGTAACTGATGTTGACTGTAGTCTACTGTATTATAATTTGGTTGTATTTTTGTACCATTTCTCACTGGAATCTGTCCTCTTACCATCAAGAGGAGTTACGCAGTTGAAACATACTCCAAATGTTCATCTCAATTCAAATCTAAGTGAATTTTGATCCTTTTGGTACTTGCACAAGGTAAGATAGTGAAGCTAAAGGATTTCTACACAGAATTGTGGTAGTTTCTGTTGAGGCTTCCCTTTACGGCAACATGCCTTTGACCTGGTCTGTCTCACCATCATGGCAATAAAAGGTTACTGAGGATAGATAGCTACTTAGACCAGAATCACGCCAAAGCTTCGCAGGAAATAGATTTGATTAGATTAGACTTTGTGTTCTTTTTCCATCCCAGCTGCGCTTCCAGAGAAGTAATTACCCTGTTCAACTATGACATGAACGTCAGCAAAGTGAAAAGGCAGTCTTTTCTGCCTCTAGGAAAACCGTGGCATAGAGTTTACGTTAACTCTCACTCTCCTCACTTAATATTAACAGAACTATAATCGCCTTCCTCAAAGTCATGCCCTGTGGTGTGATTCCAGTCCTACAAAGTGGCTGTTCTGATCATCTGGTGTTAAATCCGCACCATATTCACAGTTAGATACTGGGAAAGCTACAACTGGGGGAAACGCACTTAGTCTCCCTCTGCTTCTATTCCTACACAGGCATACTCTTCCCTAATTTAATTAAATGTCAGGGGAAACTCTGATCTGTGATATCCAGAGGGACAGTTTTGAGCCTCCCAAGGGTTAGAAATGTACAAAGAAAACTTGGCTATAGGCAAATGAATTGTTATTCCTTTTCACTTTTGAATTATGGAGCAAAAAATCTAAACTTAAATGGGTTATCCTGCATGCGTAACTTTTGTTGACTCAACCAAATTTATGTATTGTCTAGAGAAAATTGCAACTTACGCCTCCTGGGCAATTAGCAAGATGTAATGTCACTTTTTACTGCACATACATTTTTGATCTTGAATAATTCACATGCTACTTACAGTTGTAGTCTGTCACACCGTTGTTGCTCACTACTTACTAGTCAATGCTTACTTCTGGTTTTATTTTTCCTTCCACATTTCAGTCATATAGGTTAAAAAAGAGCAAACTGTATTGGATCTAATAGGATACACATTAATGTGACATGAACTTGGATTGACCACAGGCAAAAAACCGTTGTGGTTAGATACTATTTTTTTACTCATGAATTGAAAATTATTAAAATGTGAGTAATACTAAATAAAATGTTAGAATATTACCTACAATGGCATGACTCTTCAGCCTGTATGATATTACTGGTGTTATTTCATCCTTCTGTATTTGCAGATGCATTTGTCTTAGTCTTATGAACAAAAGCATGTAAGATTGGAGGCACAAGTGAGTTTTAAAAAGAGCTGACCTGTAGTATTTGCAGGCAAGAAGGTAAGAGTGTGGGGTTTCCACATTGATTGTATAACCTGCCTCTCTGTCAGGATAGCATGTGAAGTACTAATCAAACAGGGTCTGCTGTATTTTCGCAGAAGTGACTAAGCTTCTATTGGTAATCATTGCAATACCTGAAAGTTACAATAACAGGGTTTTTTTAATAAAAGCAGTGTTTATACCGTGGTTTGGTTCAATTTAGAGAGCTCTTGTGATTTGGCTAAGAGAGCAGTCTTGAGAGAGGCAGTGATACCAGCTTAACTAATCACTGCCATAAGCTTAGCTAATTCAATGTTAGATTTATTTTGCCTTCATTGTTTAATGAGGTATAGGATGTAACTAGCAAAGCGATAAATATTGCAAAATATTATGTTTATTTCCATAAGAATAACTTTCATGAGGTATGACTGTAATTCCTTGTTTGCTTTATTTGTCTATACTGCACATGAAGTCTAATATGTTCACTGAGTGAAGCCAGACAGGATATATAAACAGTACGTTGTCTCTGCCAACTACACTGGTAGCTTCGAGTGCTTTGCATTATTTATTTGAAAGTGTCTGTTGCTTAAACATTGCCTTTGACTGCATGCTTTTTAAGTGACAGGAAATCTACCAGTTTGGATCCATTTAGTGAAATGCGAAAGCTCCTTCCCATAAATTTTGAGCTGCAACAATAGAAAACAGTGTCAGAAGTAGTAGTGAATCAAGTGCTGTATGGAAGTGGTAATTGAATCTTCTAAACAAATGGTTGCATTGCTGTCTGTGTTTTGACTTTCATTTCTCAGCACTGCCATTTATACAGTGAGCGTGCAACATGATTATGCGGTCCTCGGTTGTTTAGGCAATCTAAAAGACTCATAAGAAAAGGATTGACAGCTAATATTCATAATTTAAAACACATGATTCTCTATTCTGGACAAAATAGTCTTGAACATCTAGTATAGATTATTCCTTGTGTTATGTAATGAGGAGCTCCAGCAGACCAGTTGAGATCCAGATTTCAAATGCCTTGAAGATCCTACAAGTTTATTTTAGTGGGATTTGTACTTAGTATTAAATTTCCTAAGGAGTCCTCCCAGAATGCTGAGAACTACAGAGATATGAGAAGGCTTTAGGCAGTTCCTCTCTGGCTCCTGCCCGGAGTTCTCCTGATAGTAAGGGGAAGCTCTGGTGGTGGTCCCTGATTCTGCAAATCCTGCATATGGACTGCCATTCAAGCTCTACGTTAGTTGGACAATAGTTGACAAAGCTGCTACCCTAGAGTAGGAAACGTGAAATATTTCTAACAGAGGTTCCCTAAAATTCCTACTGTCTGGGTTTTACTGAAATTTCGTGGTGGTTGGTGCTTTTACAAGCATAGAATGTAAGCATACTTTTCCTCACAATGAGTAAAGTTTTTTACAATGGTCTCAATATTTCACTGAGGACATTTCAGAAGAAAAGTCACAGTCCTTAGTCATGCAAGATATGGACCTGAGAACCTACAAGACAACTGGAGCACATTGTCTCCTCTAAGGAATTTCTTAATATTAGTTTGAATCAGTAAAACAGAAAATAATGATAGGCTGAGAAATTTAATTTATAAGAATTGTCTTTAAAAATGCTTGGAAAGCCTTTCTACTTGTTTCATAACGGAAAGGCTAAATATTTTGTTTTGAAAGTGTCAGAGTGTTTTTAAACTCAAGAATAGTAATTTCTTTTGATGTTTTAAAGCTATATGCAGTGCTCATAAATTTTTTTTTTTTTTTTTTTTTTTGAAAGGGTCATTTTGAAATGGTTTCTGGCATTCAGAAGTCATACTGGCTGGGAAATAAACTCTTAATCCTAGCAAAAGAAATAAATCATTGTGCTCTAGATAAGGTGACTTCTTCCAAAGCAGAATATTAGAAAGGGACAAGCCTTTCAAATTGTACAAGTCTTTAGCTTTGTATATTTATTTTATGAGAGTCTATGGGATAAATATGGTTCTTCATAAAATACAACAGAATACTTCTTTATTGATAATACTTGTTTAAAATAAAAATTAACACATGTACAAGATAAAGATAGCAATTTCAGAGTATTTCTTTATCACTGAATTGAATTGATTTTTAATAAAGTAAAATGAAATTTCTAGCAATGCCAAGTTGTCACAAATGTGGGGGTAGAGGGGAAGGTGTAGGAGAAAACAATAGTATGGTAATTTGGGAGTAATAATTTTTGAGTGCAGTATTATTGGAAATGTTGGATTAAATGTTGTCATAGGAGTAGTAAAGCCTGAGAATGGATGAGGACACATATTTGAGCAGGATTAAAAGTTTAGGGACTATTTGCTGTTTAAGGTTCCCTGTTTGTTTTAGTACTGTTATGTCAACCAAGGAAATCCTTATTACAGGCTTTGTACTGGAAGACTTCAGTGTTATGAGAGTGATGACCTTAGATTACTGGCAGGGTTTCCTTGAATATGCAATCTAAATAATTATTCAGCAACTATACTAGCTGTATTTCAAATATTATTTTTATCTGGAACTTGGAAATAGGATAATGAAGACACTTTGTTCCTAATTCATGGTTCAGCATAATTCAAGTCCAGTAAGCTTTTCATGACTTTTTAAAACCAAGTTTTATAGTGCAAACATAATGTGGTTACAAAATGCAGGTGGAAAAAGATGTGATAGACCTGAGTCACTATTGGCAGTGGAGATTTTATTTTGGTTACATTTTAAGCTGTAAGTCCATTCGCTTTTGCATTAATAACTTTTTTGTTTGGTTTCTTATCTTCAGCATATACGCATATATTTAATACTATTTGAAAACATATTATGTATATTTTAATACAAAAATGGAACACTTCACGTTGATTCAATATAAAAAACCCATAGAATTTGGAACCTTCCCTGGGGTCCTGTCCTATTCCCATTTAGACTGATGGGTACCTTCCTGTTGTTCTCTGTTAAAATAGGCTCAGGGTCACAGTATAAATTTGAGAGTACTAAAGTATTTTTTTTTCTCTTTAAAATTACTTCCACAGCACCTTAAAGTGTCCTTGATGTTTTAGTGGTTCTTCTGTACACACGATAGCTGCTGCTCTTAATAGCTGATAGTTTGATGGAGAAGGGCAAGTTACAGTTTGGTTATAACACATCAAATATAGGCAGACTTTTGTTTCTGTTTTTAACATTAAGAAAAATTCCATGGGTGTCCAAAGGCAGGTGACAAGTTGAGGAAAGAGGAAGAATCAAATGGAAAGAAAGCTACAAACAACCTTTGGAATCTAATTAACTGTCAGGGTCCCAGAGCACACACACTGATGACTGTTTTATGGCCTAAATAAAAAAACAATTTTCCTCCCAACTGGCTAGTATAGGGAGTAATTTATGTAAGACTTGTTGTTATATCTGCTGGTTGACTTTTTCTTTCTTTCTTTCTTCATTCTACTCAATGATAGTTAAAGCCTTAGGGATGCTTTGAGTGTCCTGGGGAAATACTGTCTCCAGCTAACACTAGACAAATGCACATTTAAAACTCTGCATTCCTAAGATTAACCTAAATGAAGCTCAGGCCAGGTGGTTGCCATGTTAGTTGATTCAATGCATTAAATACAAAAATGTCCTCATACAAACCAAATGATCAGACCTGAAAATAATAAGTAGTAGCAAGATTTAAGTGTCCTTTGGCCTTTTGTGAAGATGGGAATTTAAAAAAAAAAAAAAAATAATTTGCCCCATTGAAAGTCAGCTTGTGCCTGAGGTTCTCAGTGCTGCTTTCTGGAAGTAGCAATTTCTTCTCTATGAGGTGGATAGCTGCAAACCTGAAAATGAGAGGGTAAGTCAAGTCCCTTTCATCATGTCTTGAATCATTGTAGGTTTTTTTCAGCGCTCATCAAAGCTAGAGGTAAAGTCAAAGCCCAGCATGTCCAGTGCGTTATCTCTAACATACAGTTTAGGGAAGAGCAACAGGGGACATAAGGAGAGGTTAGCTGGGACAAGAAATAAAATACTGGGAAGGAACTGTAGCATATCCTGTATCCCTTCCCTCCTGAGCAAAGAAAGTAAAGTAACTGTGTTACAGGTCCTCTCATTGGAAGTTTTTTTCTGTGGCATGTCTGGTTCATCTCATTTTCAAGTTATCAAAGGGATAGAGCCATACCTGGTAGGGGAGACTTTCCTCAGGGCTTGATAAATCCATCCTCAAACTAATTCTTGCAGCTTGACGGGAAGCATATTGCAGTTCCTGAGACTTTCAGACTCGTTTGCAGGCTCTCGTGGGTTTGTCTGTCCACACTGCTCTGCTTCTTGGGAAACAGTGGACCCAGCTAATGTCTGGTATTTGTCGGCTGAGCAGTATTCATTTTTCACACTAAGCAAGTTTTATACATTAAAAAAGCATATATTGTGAATTCAGGCAAAGCAGAAGTTTACAGCCTTGACTGCCAAATTTGGAAAAAAGCTGTAACGTGAGGAAGTAAAATAATCGGTGTAGCCTTAGGGTTTATCAGAGGTGAAATAGTTTCCTTTGCATTGCTTAGGACTGTTGAGGTAAATCTTGGCTTTAGGCCAAGGGGGGCAATTCAGCTGGTAGACATCACTTTGCGGGATGCTAAACCTCACAGTGGGAGCCTGAAGCCGGTTGTGTAAGGGAGGTGCTAGCCTTGTCCCAGGCTGCTCCGAGCAGCAGTCATAGTGAGAATTTTCTATCAATTTACCAGGGATGGGAGTCCCCCTGCCCTCAGCTTTTGGGACTTCTAACCTGTCTCATGCTGCTGATCAGAGGATGCATGGCTCTTCCCTTTGCCTGACTTCTCTCAGATTATTACTGTGCCTTGTTAGCCCATTTCTCTGGCTTCAGTGGCTTCCCCCTTGTCAGCTTTCCAAGACTGCTATCAGTCTTCTAAAATCGATAAGAGTATTGATTGTACAACTGTTCTCTTAATTTTACAGTCTCTACCATGTCCATAGCTTTTCACAGAAATCATGCAGGATATGAATAACCCAGGCATCAAACTTGGCATTAACTATAAGTTTTAACTCCATAACTTTTGTTAGTTGCAGGGGTTCCTGCCATCGTACCTGTATATATCCATATGAAATACTGATGTTTCTAACTTAAGGAGCCAGTTTGTGATGCTATTACTCACCTTGCCTTGTGTCTTTTAATTGTGAAGGCTAACACACAGTAGGTCTGTTCACGTAGTTCAGATCTGAGTAACGTGGCAGAATTTAGTTTAAAAAATAAAGTCTATATAGACATGAGAAAATCGTCAACTTTCAGTTATTGTAAGTGATACTATCTCAAGAAAACTCCTTCTGAATGTCTGGAATGCAGCAGTTTCAAGTGCAGCTCAGGCAGTCACGATAATGACTTACCATACCTGGTGTCTGAGGATCAAAATATCCAAATTAATATTTTTCTTCCAGCTGACCCTATTATATAGGTAGACTCCTTTAGCAATTAATTTATGTTATGTATTTTCACTCTATTCGTGTGTGAAATATCTGCTGTAGTGGAGGATAGATTGTGATCCGTGTGTGCTTTATCTTCCTGTTTCATAGAGGTGTATTAAACCCATTCCTGATGTTCTTGAAGCATTGAGGTATTTTGCTGCTTTGGGCCTGTTGCTAAATGCCAGGTAGCTTGGAAAGGTAGAAGTCAAGAAAGATTTGTCCAAATGCTGGAGATAATAATATTTGTTAGTTGAATCTAATGAACATTTGGGTCATAACCCGTGTGTATTTGCTGAGAATAACCTCTTTTTTTTTTTTTTTTTTCTTTAAAAAGTAATAAATACAAAACTTGGTTAAAAGTTTTGCTTGTCGTAGATTTGTGGGTAATAGTACATGGAGTTTAATTTACATTTTACAGTTGCTCTTAGCTTTAATTTTTAAAATACAACTGAGTAAACAAAACTTCATCTGGAAAAAAAGAAAAACTAGACTATTTTCTGATAATGAAAGTCAGCAAAGCATAGCCTGATTCCTTGTGATAGGGATAAATATATTTGCACTAATGTGCTTAAAAGGCAACTATTAGTTTTTAATGAATGTAAGAGATTTACTTTTTTAGCAGAGCTACTAAAATAATAATCATACATAAAGGACTACTTCATACAAGCTCAGGAAATTATATTCAGAGATTTAGCTAGGGAATTTGGTTCTGGTCTGAAAGATAACGTTCATTTATATATACAAAAAATTGCTTAGTTCATTAGCATACTTTTATTCTGCAGACACTGAAAAGCTTTAATGCCCCCAAAATTACTTCGATGTAACTTAGTTTTATGAGTTATCAAGTACTAAAGATATAAATAGCCTTATTATTCTGTTGCAGCTAGTGCAGTACTGTTCCAGAACACCACTATTGCACAATAGGAGGCATTTTAAAGGGTGGGTTTTTTTTCTGTCACTGGTGTACCAGATTAGCTTGGTTCTGAGGTAATATACTGACTGAAAGTGGACATATGATTTTAAGACATCTGGTGAAGTGCAGACTTTCACATTAAAGCATGAAAATATGTCCAATGAGCAGACACTGTTTTTTGAAGTGAGACTTTTGATTCATAATCTAATGCAGCACCAATAGAAGATTAATCAAGTAATTTTAATGAATAAGAAAAGTGGTCAGAACAAAATGTCTTACCTTCATGCTGGAGACAGTCTTCATTTGCTCACATCTATGAACAGATGTGTATATACATACGTATATAAAAGTGTAGTGCCATTGGTGATGGAAACCAATGGAGTTGCAGTCATGAAAAACTGGAATAAGGAAGCAGACATTTGGGCTCTTACCTTAATTTGTAAGAACCCAGCTGGGTGTCACCAACAGGTATCAATAGTAGGAGTCATGTGGCTACAAGATGCATTGCACTTTGAGAATTTCTCATAACCTGAAATTAATCTCTCCCTGTTCTCCAAAGAAACTCATGACATGCTCTATAGACATTAATATAAGACAGCAGAGATAAATATCAATACATCAGCAGCAGCATTGATTATTAATGACTCCACAAGGAAATGCTTAAACTTGGCTGAATTATGCGCTAAGAAATCCACTGTTAATTCTGCATGCCTGTTGCTTGAAACTTTATATTAATCACTGTGAGTGTATCAGATAAAAAGCAGAAACTGGAGAAATGGTGTTGAAAATAATTGCTAGTCTCTGGAAAATTGATTCAAGGCAACTTAGTGGCAACTTCATAGTTGAGAAATTTGCGCTACAAGTGATACTCTTTGTCTTTAGTTAATAATTAAAAAAAACCCCAACATGGTACTAGAAAATATACTCTAAAGAGCTGCTAGCCGTTAATACCCAAACTGTACTAAGTGATAATATTCTTATGCCAAACTGATAAGCACCTGTACAAAATATATAGATTGCCAGCTAAATTAGTCTGGTAATCCTGATAAGTCCATAGTGAGGTCTATCATGTCTGCTAGGGGCAAAAATGTATTCTGTAAGACTTGCCTACAATCTATATTTTCAGTCTATACATGTCAATCAAATTATTTCAGGAAGGGCTTTAGCTTCTCAGATAGAGGAAATAGCCTTGAAAATTTCCTTCAAATCCATGTCCCCAAATCTAACTTTCAGCAGGGTAAAAGATGATGCTTCCTAGGTTAAGGCTTTAAAGCTGGCTGGCGCTTTCACGGTGGCCCTAGGTTGGAAGTGAAATTAAAAAAGTGTTTGATCTAATCCTTCTTTTTCTTATTTTTTATTTTTACTGTTTTCTTCTAAAGAAAGAGCATGTTTAAAACTAATGATGGTTGTATATAAGCAGCAACAGAGGAGTTTCCAGAAAGTACGGTGGCTTGTAATGCAGCAGCCCCTTTGGATTATATTCTTTAATCATTATCACACAGTTAAGACACATTCCTAAGGCTGCTCTAAAATGGTTTGCATAGTCTGGCTCAGCAACATCACACGGGAATACAAAGGTGATTTTTAAATTCAGGATGGGTTAGAGATGGCTTAGACTTACACACAAACTGTATTTGTATTGAATTCTTGCGTGGTTTTATGAATAGAAGTAAGAGCATTACATATAAAGCTAATGAACTCTCAATGTGCAGTCATGTAGGCAGAATACAAGTGATTACACACTTACATGAGAAATTCCAGCATAGGGAAAAATTATTTCTTTTGATGGCCACATATTTTATCCTCAGTAACTTGTTCTGTCTGAAGAATATACATTAAGTCTTGTTTAAGAATGTATGAGGTAGTTTATGTGTATGAGGCATCAAATGAATCTGTCAGAGAGCTGACTGTTGATAAGGTACGGCAACCAATGGGTTGGCAGCTCTCTACTCACAACCGTCTTTGCAATCAATACTGTATTAATCATTTAGTTTCTGCCAATTTAAAATGGATATTCTTTCAGGGACTGCATCCAGGACAGTGAAGTGTGATATACCATCAGCATTACTATTGCATTGGGAATGGGAGTAAAACCAGGAAATTTTAAATTGGCCTCCTAGAGCGAGTGTGGCATTTGTCTACCTGAGTGTCATTTATGCATGGTAAACTGAACATATAGAAATATTTTGTGAGACACTTTCCCTGGGAGACACCTTCCCTCAGGCAGAAGGATAAAGGCCAGAAAAAAAATCATACCAAGAGCAGCAAATGGCCAGTGCAGTCCTGACTAGATCCTACCAAATAGCTTGTGATAGGAGGCAAGCATAACAGAAAGAGGCTGTTCAGTTTTCCTCTAAGGTATTTCACTTGCTTGGCCCCAGGCATTTGGTTTGGGTTTTGGTTTTTTTGTTTTTCACATGAACACAAAACAGAAATTCACATAAATGAAATAGTTGAAGGAACAATGGTTACTGACCTGAAAGGGGGGAAAATGAGAGAGCGCTTTCCCAATATAATTCATGTTAACAGCATAATTTGAGAACTGAAGTCCATTGCTTTGCAATGTATCATAAGAGAAATTATTTTATCATAGAAATGGAGGAGAGCCTTTAGGATGACAAATGTTTTCTTGTGCATGACCTTCTCCCACATCCTCTTCTTCAAAGTTTAAAAGGCAAGAAGGTGCCAGTAGAGGTAGTAATTATTATAAATCTGGTCTCTGGAGGCTCTCTCATATGTGCTTGTATTTAATAAATCATTATCTTCTCTGCCTCTTCCAAAACAATATTAAATGTGGTTTTGCGTGTGTATTCCCCCCCCCCCTTTTTTTTCCTTCTTCTTTTTCTTTTTTTTCTGATCCTATTGCAAGGCAGGTCTGTGGATTACGCTGGCTCCCCATGTTCTGCACATGAGCAGAAGATCGAGATGGATGTTAATCCCACTCTGTGGCCATGTCTAAACAGACATGCCTTGTAATTGTTGATTTCACTTTTCACTTTCAAGTACACTATGTTTGGATCCATATTGCACAGCTTATCACCATAAACTTTTCTATACCTACCTTTTGCACAAGCAATTTTGGAGCTACTTGATGTGTGGACTACTGTATCAAGCTCAAGTTAATCAATTTTGCGTTTGTAGAGTATCAAGATAAAAGCCATCTATGTGAACCTTCCTGACTTAGAATCATATAGGTTGGAAAAGACCTTTGAGATCATCAGGTCCAACCGTTAACCTAGCACTGCCAAGTCCACCACTAAACCATGTCCCTAAGTGCCACATCTACACATCTTTTAAATACCTCCAGGGATGGTGACTCAGCCACTTCCCTGGGCAGCCTGTTCCAATGCTTGATAACCCTTTCAGTGAAGGAAAATTTCCTAATATCCAGTCTAAACCTCCCCTGGCGCAACTTGAGGCCATTTCCTCTTGTCCTATCACTTGTTACTTGGGAGAAGAGACCGACCCCCACCTCTCTACAGCCTCCTTTCAGGGAGTTGTAGAGAGCGATCAGGTCTCCCCTCAGCCTCCTTTTCTCCAGGCTAAACAACCCCAGTTCCCTCAGCCGCTCCTCATCAGACTTCTGCTCCAGACCCTTCACCAGCTTCATTGCCCTTCTCTGGACACGCTCCAGCACCTCAATGTCTCTCTTGTAGTGAGGGGCCCAACACTGAACACAGGATTCGAGGTGCGGCCTCACCAGGGCCGAGTACAGGGGCACGATCACTTCCCTACTCCTGCTGGCCACGCTATTTTTGATACAAGCCAGGATGCCATTGGCTTTCTTGGCCACCTGGGCACACTGCTGGCTCATATTCAGCTGGCTATCAGCCAACACTCCCAGATCCTTTTCTGCCAGGCAGCTTTCTAGCCACTCTTCCCCAAGCCTGTAGCTTCTTTGAGCAATTACTTCTGAGAACTATTTGACTATAGTTTATGCTCCATTCTGTTCTTTCTTACCTACCTTAAATTATTTTCTTATCCTATGCTCTTGGAGAGCGCTTTTGATGCACAGGCAGAGATCAGTGCAATGGCATGGCTTCAGCTGTTCTCCAGGAAGTTTAAAGGGCAGCAGGCCTGACATTTCTCTCCTCACCAATGGGAGCATAATAAAAATGTTTAATGAACTGCTGGTTTTTAGAGAATTTATATACCCAATGACAGAGAAGATGGATAATCTTTGCATTTTTGGTTCCCCTTTTGATAGAGGATAGCAAAAATGTTTGTCCACAGAGATAGTTAGAGAGGGTAGACCAAAAAAAAAAAAAATCCACTAGCAGTTGGGGTAATCTGTGTGTTTGAGCAAGTTTAGGTGAAGGGTTTGTTTGCATAAGTTTGGCTTGAAGGGTGATTTTTTTTTTTTTTTCCATGCACTTGTCCAGTCTTCACAGGGGGGGGTGGGATGATTTGTAAGGAATTCTAGGCTTCTGCGTTTCAGTGGCACGCCTGACCCAATTGTTTATTCTTTGTTTAACATGGGAGGGGGAACAAAACCAAACTAGACACTTCCAAGGAATGACTCATTGTACCTGTTTTAGAGTCTACTGTAGGCTGAGCTGATGGAGTTGCAGAAGTGCCAATTGTTTCTGTTGGCAATAAGGGAAGTCTAGGGGGCTAGCTCAGATGCAGTGTGAACACCTAAGGCTGGCCATTGGTATTCTAATGTACTCTCTGGAGTTCCTGAACCTACAGATGTAGCCTTTCCTGTGTTCCCATGTAAGGTGTGCTTCAGGCAAAAGAAACGATTACATTGTGGGTGTCGGTCTCTTCTCCCAAGTAACTAGCGATAGGATTAGAAGAAATGGCCTCAAGTTGCATCAGGAGAGGTTTAGATTGGATATTAGGAAAAATTTATTTACTGAAAGGGTTGTCAAGCATTGGAACAGGCTGCCCACAGAGGTGGTGGAGTCACCATCCTTGGAGGACTTCAAAAACCTGTGTAGATGTGGCACTTCAGGACATGGTTTAGTAAGCATGGAGGTGTTGCATTGACAGTTTCACTAGATGACCCTAGAGGTCTTTTCCAACCTTAATGATTCTCTGATTGCTTTGAAAGCAAGCTACATGCACTCTCAACAAAACTGTGTGTAGTCATTTATAGGTAATATTGGATAACAAAATAGGTATTACTGTATGTGGTGTTTGTTCCAAGTCTGCCAACTTTTTTTTTTCATGAGGATTTCCTTTTAGTTCAAAGAAGTTTGTCAGAAGCTTCTTTTTTCATATCCTCATTGGAGCTACTGCAGTCTACACGTCAGCCTGAGTCACCACTGTGACTGTGAGATTGTAGTACCTAACATGAGATGATTCAACAGAGGCAGCATACGTTCTTTGGGGGGTTTTGTTTCTGATCCAGATTTATAAAAGAATATTTTTCAGAAGTTATATGAACCACACTAGACTTACATACAGAAAGTCTAGTCATGGCTGAAAATCTGTAACTCAGTGCCATGACTAGTTTCCAAATATGTGCGGTATTCAACAGAAACACATAATTTACATGTAGCATGTCATTTTATGTTTGCCATCAGCTCCCTCTCTTTACGGAGTACAAGTAAGGACCGAGGCCAACACTGCCAAAGAATTTTATGGTTATTTAGATGGCAATTGTCTAGGTGCAAAGAGAGCTGCTCAGGTGATATAAGCCATCTGGGCATTTTTTGCGGCTGTTAACAAAAATTAAGTGGTCAACTTCCTGAAGAAAGTGGGAGCTAGAGTCTTTCATGCCTTCATGTGTGCTTACATGTTACGTACTCTTAAAATTATATACGCCTACTTATTGTTGGGAGCACTTTTAGACAGACAGTTGCCCAAAAGCAAGCCTGTGGCATATTTATTTACAGCATATTCTGACAGCAAACCATGAAATTCTTCTTTTTCAAGTAACAGCTATTCCAGTTGCTTAGTCTGTTGCCTATCTTCTGTAAGATGCCCTAATATAGCACAAAAATATAACATAATCCAGGTTTTAATATAACTTACAAGTAGAAAACTTCAAAAAAAAAAAAAAAACAATGGCAACTTTATTTTTATTTTTTTTGAAACTTTTTTGGTTTTTTTTATGCTGTGGAAAGTGAATATAGTGGTAAGAGATCCAGCTTTCCTTTAAATTGATTGAAACCTGTGGAATTGGGATTATCTTTTAAATTATCAAACACTTCATGAAAGAACTCAAATTCCAAAAGCATATAGAATACTTGAATGTCAATATTTGCAATGAGATCTGTTTATAAACATACTGATATGTTTGCTCATCTGTGTACTCCACATCTGAGAAACCTTCCAAAACTGTCTGGCCTATACTTTAACTGTTGGAAATGTAGTATAATCCAAAATTGTGTAAAAAGTACCCTTTTTGGCCAAACCCATATCCTTTTTTGGACACGTTTGTGCCAGAGCAGATGTGGTGTGCAGCTGAACACTATTTACTCCATGGGAACATCCAGTTGATCAAAATTTCCACACTGTGACTGCAATAATCCTTCATTTCTGTTGTTTATCTGAGATCCACCCTACCAGTGAAACTGATAGGGGGATTTAGCATGGGTATTGAAGGGGAGATTTATTATCTTTAGAAAAATACCTAAGATATTAGCAGCATGCTATGACTTGCAATAATATACTTTTGAGCCAGACCTTGATAAGTAGTGGTGTTATTAAGGACGACTTTTCATGGCAATGTTTTTGCTTAGACTCACTGGATGTTTACAGAATGGTTGGCCATGGATACTGCATACTGGAAACAATATCTTACTCATTTGCTAACAGCAAGCTGTGATGTGAGATTTTTCACATACTGATCTGGTTTCCTAGAGTTTAAGAATTAGAAAGGATGTGAAAAGCTGCCTGCCTTTGTTAGATGTATATATTTTTTCATTAGATGATGAAAATCTATGTAATACTTGCTTACGATCCTCCTAATTAGAATTGGTCTTTCGTGCATTTCAAGAGCTTAATTCAAGTGCAGGTGAAAGGCAGACTTTGCTTGATTGACTGTAAAATGCTTCCACATTTAGATGTGTTCTGTGAAATAAATATGAGAGAAAAAAATATCCTTTGATTGTGTCTGAAAATGCAGTTATCACTGCCATAAGTGTGAATGTGAGAGAGAAGGGAGAATGATGGGAGGGGGGAAGATTCAGAAGAAGAGAGAGAAATCATGAGATGAGGGACAAAGAGAGCTCCAGAAAACGCTTAAGAAAACCCTACAAAACAAACAAAAACCCCACAAGAACAAAACATACACTGAATAAGTCAAATTAGGTAGTAAATGAGTCATAATATAGAAAGAAAAAAACTTCCATACACAGATAGCATGCCACATAACTGTATTTCTGCTGTGAAAAAATTTAACTAAGGTAATATTGCTGTATTCCAGGGTGTACACTAAAGTACTGTGTCCAGAGAAAAAAATGCATAGGGATGCATTTTCCTATCTTATAGTTGCTATAAAACAAAATATTGACGTTCTCAAAAACCTGTTAATTTATTTTTTCCTTAAATGCTGTGTAGGAATATGGTCCAGTTGAGGGTTTACGGAAAATAAATACAATGCACTATATTGAAAATGGATTCTTGACAAAGATCAATAAATGCTGTATGCAGCAGAATGAAGTTATCAAAATGCAAATATTTTAAACAAAACAGAATTTAACAATTGCCAAGATAAGCTATTCCCTCAAAGCACACTGAAGACATTTCCTAGTTTACATAATGTAATTAAATTCAAGCCTGAAGAATTCAAATTCGTCCCAAAGACATTATTGGCAATGTGATTTAATGTGGTGATAAGGATGAAAATGTAGCATGTTTGAAGGCCACAAGAGTATTATAAAATTACATTTGAAAGCTGACAACAATTGTTTGCAAGCATTTTTTTGAAAACTACTCAATAGTGACATAATGAACAGAAGACCTTTTCCATTATTAGCAGCACAACCTCCTCCTGACACAATTTGGGTCAAGTTCACCCCAATGTAACTTCCAGAGTCTCACTGAAGCTATACCAAGAGAAAATGACCCTTTTTTGTCTTGTGGAAAAAAAAAAAAACCACCAACAAAGAAACAAACAAACAAAAAAACCAAAGACCCAAATATGGAAGTGAACACAGTGTAAGGAAAATGTGAGTCAGTGCTTTGTTACAACATAGTAAACCATTTTGTTTATATTCTTTCAGCAATATGAGAGATGAGTACAGGGTTTACATACACTGCTTTCTCACAGTTGGTGTTATTGTTTATATGATGGGGGACAGTGTGAGTTGAATGCTGCCCTAGAGTCAAGAGCTCCAGGGGTTCAGCCTCTTTCTCTCTCTTAACTAATCTCTTTAATTATATTTTATACCCACATTTCATCTGCAAAACAGGGATATACTATTTCCCATCTTGTAAGATCAGCTAGTTCACAATGCAACAGCTCTTGCAAAAATATTAATATTGTATCATAAATGTTAATGTCCTTTGATCCGTTTGTATTGTTAGTGCCTTAAGTCTGGTAAATTAGGACTTCATCAGTCAGGGTGCAGAAAGATTAATTCTGTGAAGCATATCTTGGCACTTGTGGGGGGACATCTCAAAAGGTGCCAATATTTTGCTGTTGAAGAACGATGGTCATTTAGCTTGCTGAGTTGAAAGGGTCTTTAACTAGGATTAAAGGGGGAGAGAACTATTTGGATAGTGATGCTTCCTACTGGAGAAGCTTTATAGTTAAACTGCCCCTCTTTAAAGGATTTATTTGTTCCTTAACTTCATGGCGTGACCCCTGATTGCCAGTGAAGTGCTATTTATAGTATTTAGCCAGTAATCAGAAATGACTAATCATGCTTCCCTTGGAATGTACATGCTTTGATGACTCATGTAATATGCTTTCATTATCTCACAATTTGGTATCTCTGATACGTTTAAAAATATGTACATATGTATAGTAGTGGTACTTAACATCTGCCTTTCTTAAAGTTCCATAAATTAAGTATTTTGTAATTTTTAGATAAAAACTGTTGCACCTCCTGTGGTGTCCCCTTTCAAAGTAATAGGTGCTTCTTGTTCAGTCAGTCACTCTTGCATTTGTCATTTTGCAAAATCTTCTGGCAGGCTTGAATGCACATAAGTCAAGGATAAAAGATCAAAGGCTAATCCATTAGTAGCCTCTCAGATCTGACCTTCCCTTAGAAAATATTCTGTGAAAAGTTTAAAATGACTCTTTACAAAAAAGGCAAAAGACTGTAGCAGAAAAATTATGAAACACATAGTATGTGCAACAGCAGGACCAAAGCACTAGTTCATCTGCTTCTCAACTGGAAAATCTGATTAAGTAGTCACGTAATATGAAAAGAACAATCTGTTTCTTTAAGTTTGCTATTTGTATATTGCTAGGTAGTACTTTATGTAACTTTCTTCTAAAGAAACTGTGAAAGTACTCATCATAAAATACTACCTGAAAGCCTCTGAACTGTGCTCTTCTGTGATTATTCTTGCTTTAAACTTACCTGAATCTCTTTAATTTTCTTTTAAATTAAAGATTATCTAACTCCAATGAAAAATCAATAAATACTGTTTAAAACAAAAAAAGTAACAATGTATTTTGCTTCCCTCCACTGTGCCCAGCCTAGCACCTAAGAATAACTCACGCACCCTATTTTATTATTCATCCAAAAAAATGCCTATTAGCAGGAACCTATCCACCAATTTTATGGTAAAGTTTCTCAGTCAGGAATTGTGTGCTTGCATTTTTATCCCAGGAGAAAAAAAGAACAGTAGCCTAATAAGTAGGTTACCTGGATGTTGGGAACAGTTTCAATTACTTGTTTGTCTTGATTCAGACCAAGGCATTTCCCTTCTGTCTTCCCTATCCTTAGTGACCCATTGACACAAGAGAGCTATCCTGAAGATGGTCTTTTATAGTTTGTCCTAGTGGAGTCTTTATTTGTAGATCTAAACATGCATAGCATCAGGCAGAAGTTGATAATATCACAAGCTTATTAAAGCACTCAGCAGGTGTCTAGGAGGCAGTAATCCACATTCCTGTAATGAATGGATGAGGACAGGTGATGGGAGGTAAAGCATGTACTATGGAACCATGGATATTAATCCTTGCATAAGGGGGACAAGCCTTGGGTAGCCTGCAGGATTGCTGGTTAACCTCCAGCTGGGACTAATCTGCCCATCTTTCAGGTGGCTCCAATGGACTTCTACCCAGTGGAAGACCCTCTCCAAGGACCTTGATTAAAACCATGGTTCATTCTTATTCTTCCCCTATGCATCGGTTGAGATACTCAACAAAGATGGGGAAAAAAGAGGTTTCTAACCTGACTAGAACAGTTATGAGGCCCAGAAGACAGAGGTGTAACAAGTCATGACAAATTTTTATGCCTAGCAGCAATGAGCAGGAACCCACTAGGACTTTATTAAGGACAATTCCTAACACTAATCATACTGTAACCTGCTAAAATCTTGACCGTTATAATTTAACTTCTTCCTCATTCTAATCAAATGACTCTGGGGTACTGAATAGAAAGTAAAAAAATAATACAATAGAGTGCAAATTTTATAATTCCTAATTCTAAAATGTGATTGGCCTCATATCCAATGATGAAAAAAAGATTACCTTGTTGAGCAGGAATGAGAAAGAAAGAAGGGGAAACAGGAATCCTAATGTTGCTATCTACCTGCACAGCAAGTTAATTATACATTTGAGAAAGCATCGAGCATTTTCATGTGTATGTGTGTGGACATAGTTGAATATAAATATGTGTGTATATGAGTGTGTGTACATGCTTTGTGTACACACAACATTGCACTACTTGTGCACGGTATTTCCTGAATTTGTTCTTAAAGTCATTGATTTTAAGGGATGTAAATGAAGATGAAACATGGCCCAATGGATTTTAATGTATAGACAGTTACTCTTGGTAAAAATAATTACTTGATTAAATGCTCTGGTGGACAGTGATCAAGGAAGGAAGTGGTAGATAAGTAATGAAAAGTGTATCAGTACAAAGAGTATCAACAGCTTATAGAACATGATAAATTATCTTTAGTGGGATAAAACAGGCACTGCAGACTTTTGCATGAAATGGTTTTACTGAGGCCTTCTATTCCTTACACTATTTTCCATGAAAGCTTTTCTGTCAGTGATGCAGATTTCTGTTGCACAAAACTAAACTGCCAAATCACTGCAACCCACAAATGAGCTAGAAGTCACTTTTACATTGCAGTCAACTCTGTCTGAGCAGTTGGAACATAAATGTTCATAAAATGACAATAACTTTTTTTACATAGAGAGAAATCAGAGGGTCTGCAGATGAAGTGAGCGTAGCAGTCCAGCATACCATCATGCATCTTCATGGAAAAACTCATCTTCTGTTCTGCTATCTGCAGACCATTCCTCAGTGCTAGGCAGAGATAGAGACCCCTACGACTCTACAGCCAGCTCTTCCTCCTCTACCACCACCGAGCTGAGATTGTGTTGGCATAACGCAGTCCTTCTGTCCAAGGTGAATTCATAGGCAGTCAGTACACTTGGAAGAGTTGTCTCATATCTAGAGTCTGGAGAGATGTGGCTGGGGCTTTCAAACCTAGCTGAAATTCTTTCAGTTGTTAATGCTTTGTAGGAATATGAAGTTAAGCTATAATGTACGCCTTCATCTGTGGTATACTGTTCATCTATATAGTGCAGAAAGGAAAAATTCTGTGAGGTAAGGATTTAGTTCAGTATTTTCTGTCTCTACATCCATATTTAGGCACCTTGAGTAACTAGGCTTATTTTTAGAGGTACTGAGTGGCAAACTCACTAGAAGTCAAGTCACTAAATTATCTAAAAATAGCAGCAGGACTCTATTTAGGCAATCATGTTTAAAATTATTAATTTTCTAATTATTTTGGCATAAATACAATGGCAATATATTTGTATTAGGATGGCATCTGAAAAGTGCATATTGAAGAGAGAGCTTGGCTTTGGGATACAGTCTTTTTATTCAGCTGTGGGAAACAGACAGAATTACTTATAGGCTGCTATTATGGCAGGATGTTTTCAAACCTGGTAATTAAATTCAGAGGTATGGCAGATCAAAAGGAAACCGTACAGGAAAAAGATGTAACAAGAAAGTCAGGAACAGATACAGACAGGAGTTTTTTGCTGTACATGTCATTCTGAATTAGAATGGCAGGAGGCTCTGTCAATAAGATCAAAAGGTGGGAACAGAGATGAAAACTCTCCTTTTACTGTTAATTATTATAAACCAGGCAGGAATGTATTTGAGCACTCTTGGCAGAGTGCTAAAAAGCAGTAACTTCCCCCCCTGCTTCTGGGAGAAGAGTACTGGAGCATTTGAAATTTAAAAGAAATCAATTGTTTCTGTGTGATTTTAAAATCTTTTTTTTCTCTTCACTATTAACACTAAATGGCTATATCATCAAACAGCCACTTCGTGACATGCTTCCATTTTGTTTTAAAGGTAAGCATGAATAGCATAAATTAATTTACAGGGATTTCAGTGGAACATGGTTATTGTAGGAAACCAGCTTGGTCATTCAAGAGTGGTACTTTCCTCTGTGCAGAAGGACAGACATTTTTGATCTTTGTTTTTTTTGCATAGGATGAAATATTGAGGCACTGTGTGGTCATGTAAGATCCCAGGAAACTTTCTCAAGCACTGGAGAAGCTAATGTTATAGTTAATTCCTTAGGAGATAATTCAATTTTTCTTGTATAAATTTCTTGCTGGTTTCACTTGCAGGTATTCTTCATGTTCTGTTCTAAATTGCTGCTTAGTGTTGCTGAGCACAGTTGGTAGTTGCTGTGATGATCCCAGATGGAACTGAATTTCAGTGGTTATGAGTGATCTGCAGGGGTCCCAGATCTTTTAAGAGGTTTGGAAGCCTTGGCTGGGATTCAGCTTGCATTTCTTGGAGCATATAAAGTTAGGTGCGTGTGTATAGGTGTCTACAAGTGAATTAGGTGTCTAAGCTCCCCTTTTGATTGGCGAAATTCTAGTCAATATAGCTAATGGAGCTTAGAGAGCTACTTGGCCAACCAAAGTTGGTGTCTACTTCCAGATGGAATAACTCCTCAGACTTTGACTGCATCAATTTGATCTCCGTTGACTGTGATGGGAAATTACACATCCAGCTCGCAGGTAGGCACCCACATATACACGTAAAAACTTAGGTGTCAGTCTCCGAGTCAAATCCCACCTACAGTGAGATCTACTGTGGAAAAAATAAGTAGCACTGATATTTTCACTTCGTGACGATTCATTTCTTACACTCTGTTGTGAAGCTTGCGTATGTGGAACAGCAAAATGCTTACACATGGACATGCAAATCAAATTCAGCGCTGGTGTGAATAAAAACAGTACAAATTTTTCAAAGCTATCTCATAAAAAGTTGAACACTGTGCTGTAACTTGCATCTTTTTATACCCTCAAATTAGTGCCTTGTCTGCTGCCATTTTGTCCTCCTCTTTTTGCATGGCAGTTTCTGACAGACCTCAGCTTACTCTCCTTTGACTAGCATTTCCTTTGATAGCAATGTGTTGGCCCAAATAATTTTTCCTTGGATATTAAAAAGGAATTCAAACACATCATGTATGTTTTCTGTGAGATTAGTTAGACTGTTTTATAGTCATTGGACACGAAATTTGTCCTGCCTAACTGTAACTGGCTAAAAGTTTATCGTCTAACCTCAGTTAAATGTTGATACCCCTCTCTGAGTCATTCTCAGTGGAATGAGAGAAGTACCTGCAGAGAGGAGTACCTGCACCTTCCTCTCAGATAACAATTTACCATGGGATGAGTTGCCCCAGGAGGCACCTGGGGCACTGGCTAATTTAGAGGAGATGCCTCCTTTTTAGGTAGTTGAAGCTGGATGCGCCTTGAGCTCCTGCCTGTTCTTAGTTCCAGATGTGGTGCTGGCACCTTGCAGATGTTTCAGGTGCTGCTGCAAAGTATCTCGGCTCTCCAAAGCAGGAGAGAAGTTGCAGTGCTGGGCAGCTGGCAGTGTTTGTGTCCCTTCCTGGCTGTTGGTCTATGCTGCAGCCTTGCTCCCATCGATTGACCCAGTCTAAAAAACGAGCTGGTCTGCACCCACCCACTCACGCTGGGACTGCATCTGCCAGCATTTTGCTCTTGCAGTTACATATTGAAATCACAGCTCAGTGCCTTCATAACCACTGGGAAACGTAAAATCATACTGCATTGCTACTTTTTTTTTTCTTTTCATTTTTGAACAGCTCTGTACAGCATCAAGAAAATGAAGGAGTATTGCTTCATGCCCGTATCTTGAAATTTTTCCATTTAGAGACTTCAGGGTGTGGAAATTGATTTGATTATATTCTACAGGAGCAAACAGAATACAGATAAAATCATTTACATATTTTGTGCTTCAAGATGTTTTATTTCTTAAAAGAAAATTAGGAGCAGAATTGTTTGGGAGGAAAAAGATAGAAAGGCTTGAAAAGAAAATTAACACTTCCTTAAATAACTAGAGGTCACCAGATGACGAAAAAAAACCATTTCATTTTCAGAAAACTTTGGCTAAAAGTCTGTTCTGGCTCAGCCACAAAATAAGGACAGCAACTAGAAATTAAAAGGCAACTTGGAGCAAAATGATAAAAGAGGAAGTGGATACTAATCGATATAAATTATAAGTAAGAAGTATGGAAAATTTACAGGGAAAGCCAAAAAAAGGAAATGAAAAATCTGTGGTTGGCAAGGCAAAGGACAATAAAAAGGTTTTAGTGTATTAAGAACAAAAATCCTAATAGTATAAGCCACTAGATGGAGATAGTAAGATTGTTACGAGTGATTTGAAAGAGCCATAAGTGTTAAATAAATATTTTTATTTTGTATTTTGAAAAATGCTTGATACTGTCCTCATGTCATGAGTGTGCTGAGGCGCTTTCTAAAATGCCTGGAAGAAAGAAAGGAAGATGTCAAGCAGCAGCTACTTGGACTAAAGACTATTTAAAATCAATAGGCCTGGATAACTTTTGTACAAGAGTCCTAGAGGATTTGTTGAGGAGATCCCCATTTCATTGATGCACCTTCTTGAAGGAAAAAAGAAAAACAAAACCAAAAGAAAAACAAAACCAAACAAAAACCGCCCAAAACCCGCAAAGAAAAATCAACCAAACAAACATCCCCTACCCCCAACAGCCCCTCAAAAAAACCCCAACCCCAAATCACCCACATGAAACCACAGGGGAGTACAGGAGTGCTAATGATTTGCTGGTATTGAAATGTAACTGGTACCTATGCAATAATCACATTGCTATCATTTCTGAGCAAAATGATAAGGTCTCTAATTAATAATGCAATAAATTTTAGTTATTTTAGTTTAACCAAGTATAAACAGACAGTTAAAACAGGCAGTATAAACAGACCATTTCACTAGGTAATATCTGGTTCTGTTACTTG
Organism: Mycteria americana; assembly: GCF_035582795.1. Classification (NCBI taxonomy): domain Eukaryota; kingdom Metazoa; phylum Chordata; class Aves; order Ciconiiformes; family Ciconiidae; genus Mycteria; species Mycteria americana. The sequence continues at coordinate 42,245,720 of NC_134366.1, read as the reverse complement.
AGACTTGCCACTTGATTGATAAAGATTATTTTAGAAATAATAGACGTGCATAGTTTTGGCCACTGTTTTCTTTTAAACAAATGCACTATACAGCATAAGGTATGTACACATGTGATTAAGAAGGGGTTAATTGACAGATCCTCTGCATACCAAATATAAGTACTTCATGATGGTACAATCAGAAATGCAAAATGCAGGTCGGACTTATGAATGGCTTGCATCCTGTAAATCAGAGTGAAAAAAAAAAAATCTAGAACGCAAAAGCTGTACAGAGCTTTTGTACAGAGCAAACATCTGGATTTATAAATTTAAATTCATATATTATAAATGTATAAATTGTGAGATTACAATGCCTGGACTTGGTGATGAATCTTAAAAAATATGTTGCAAAATTGTAGAGAGTGCCGGAAAGCTGGACAAAAAAAGTGAAACACTGACTAATTTGTTCACCCTACCAAGGGTAGTGATGGATTGTCTACATGTGATATACTCAAAACCCCCGTGTTAGTTAGACAAATTTTACTGAATGCAGTACAGAAATAAAATTGCAAGGGAAAGAGGGAGAAAGCAAGGACTATGCATTTTGGAGTTGATGTTACCACCAGTTCCAGTTTTCATTCTTTGACTGAAAAAAAAAAAAATAGATTTTGCATGTGAGTGTGTGAAAAAAAAATCTTTGACATGGACTCAGACAAGCTTCTTGGTCTTGTTGTTTGCTCCTAAGACCATCTTTCTCTTTAAAATTATTATCAATATACATAGTTAAAGAAGCTTCTGCACCAGTTGTGTATTCACTCATATTCATTATCTTAAATCTCGTCACATGCTTAGGAGCAAAAGATGACAGGAGTGGGAATTTAGTAAAACAATAAGCAAAACAATGTCAGTTCGGTTTTATGTTGGCAGCATTCTGTTTGTTTGTGTAATAACTATCTATATCCATAGGAAGGAAATTCAGAAAAATATGACCTTTCCATTGCCACGTCATCCGTGTTCAGACTATAAAATACTGGAATTACTAGCTTTAAGCTTACAAAAACGCATATTGTTGCTATTTATGTTTCTTAAGCCTTGTACGTAGAAAAGCCCGGTCACTTAAAAAGAACAGTGCTGCAAGTACTGTTATTGAACTGATAAAGTCTGCATGGCAAAGATTTGTAAAGGCTCTCAGAATCAAAGGTGAGTCTTTGTTTACCTCTTGAAAATGCTTTTATAGGAGGTTCTGGTTAGCCATTTCCAATAGAGAATGGAGCAGTTGATCAGATAGCAGCTAAACTAATGAAAAGCATCATGGAAGTGACAGGAAGATTAATTAAGTTCCTCCAGTTGTATTCACGTGTGGCGGTACAGAGTTCCTTTGGGTACTGCTGCAGTTAAATGGTATTCATGGTGACAAATATTGCAGATTTCCAGAAGTGACACTTCTGAGTCAAGGGTAAAAAACACATTTGGTAGTTTTAGCCAGTGGAGAACGTGCAAAACCAAAGATGAGCCTCTATGGCTAGTTAAAATATACAAACATAACTCGCTCCTTCCCTTTTTATCCTTTAGCGTAACCTCAAGAGATTAGTAACGAATCACAAAATCTGCATTATTGTGTAGTATGTCTTAAACTACTCCAGATGGCTTCAAAATAAAAACAAACCAAATTTCTAGCCGATGTACTTAGTATATTTGAGGCACAAAAATATGTGCACTTGGAAACACTTTCAATTACTTTTGGAGCCTTACAAAACTGTGGCTTGTTTGCTGTTTTTTATTTCTGCACTGTGGTTACTGTAGTACTAATAGGAATGAAATATCTGCAATACATAAATTTCCAAATTATGTAGAAGTTCTAGCCCTGCTTTACCTTCAAGAATCTTTTAGTTTTGGGGTGCTTTTGGCGAATTTGTAGGTCGAGTGTGATTTGGGTTGCTTCTCCCACTTTATTTTCAGAAACTAATGTTTGCAAATACATTTTTATTCTTAATAGCTGTCTCTGTACAGTAGATAAAATTTATTTTAGGAAAATCTGGAAACCTTTCAAGTGTATGAGATCTTTTAACCTACTACACATGATGCATAAACTTAAAATGTTGTGTCACTGGTATATTTTGTTGCCTACTATTACATTTCTGCCAGCAAAGAATCCAGAAAAGGTTTGTGGTCAGCCTCACTAATTGAAATTCATCAAAGCCAACTGGTAAGAGTCTGGGCATAAATCTAATATTAGTTGCCTCCTGGGAGAGTTCAAGACTGGAAGAGAGTTTTCCAGGAATCCTAGGGAATTAACTGGGTGCATTAATATTAAATATTAATTGCTCTCCGCAACAGACATGCCTGCAAGTGGTTTTAATACTTACTATGGAGGCATTGTGTAAATCAGTGGGCAGATAAAAATCAGTAGAAAGCTTAGATAGCACGGCTAGTTCACAAAGAGTGGCCTTCTGGCTCTAGACCAAGTCATGCGTGGGGACTAACCTGTAGCTTTTCCAGCTCTGGAGAAATGTAGGGTACGCGCTGTACTTCAGGGAGGTGTGTACTCTCAGCTCGCTTTTTGTTTATTCCGAGGAGGTAATGTCTTGTGCAGTTGTCTGCATTTGGAAAATCTGCTCTTTGTGGCAAACCCTTTACCTAAGTGGGGTTGTCAAGGCAAGGAAGGGCAGAAGAAATTAAGGTGGAGATGCTGTTAGGAAAAAAAGAAGCAGGTTGTTGGGAAAGAGGATTTCAGGGAGTAGAAGCTACTTCTATTATTATTAGAAATAAGGGTGTGGGGTGGCTGTTTCAGCAGAAGGTACTTTTTTGCATGTTATCTTTATGCTATTGCTGAATCACGAGGGTTTGGGGGTTTGTTTTTATAGGTGAACCATGCATGAAAATATGATAATTTTGCAGTTGACCTGCATATGTAGCAAAGCTAAATGCTGGTTAGCCTGTGCTGGCTTGTTGATGATTGGGAGTTTGCACCGTGGGCTGACATCATGGGCTAATTTGCTCATTCATTCTGCATGATCTTGCATGCCCAAACTGGGTCTACTCAAATCTCCAGACGCACACAAGTGTTTGCTGTTCCTGACTGAGCTTCCCCACGGTTGTGTTCAGCAGAGTCCTCAGTGCTTGAGTTAAAACACCAGCCATTCGGGGTTGCAATTACTAAACTAATCCTTGCTTTCACTGACAGTGACAATATCCCACTTTAAAATTTATTCTTTGTCCCTTGCTTGGAACTCTACTTCTTTTTGCAGTTTATTAATGTTGCATACGTGTAAATGAAAGCAGAGTTTGGCATGGAGTATGTGAATTTGAGCTGTGAAAGCTTTCCAGGAGAGACCACCAGTGATTTTCCCTCCTCCCTTGCATTTGTTCCATAGTTGCAATGCAAAGAAATTAAAGAAAACTTGTTTTAGTGTCTCTTTGGCTACGTTGATTGTTTGCTTATTGTAAGAACACAAATAAGATGCAATAAGGGGGGAGATGGTCCTGATTGTTTTGTATCCTAAAGAGCAAAACAAAAGTGCAGGTAACGTTCAGAACCAAGTAGTGGAGAATATGTCGGTCTATGTGGCACTTTGCTGTTTACGCTTCCCGAGGAGCTGACGTGCCATCAGACTCCACCGATTTGGTACAGGTATTGTAACAGGGGGGAGTTTAAAGGCAGCATGGTTGCTGCCTGACCGCTAATGGTACGTCTACGTAGACATGAGTTGTCTGTATTCAGGCTCTCGGCTGGCCAGCTGACGGCACAAATCAGCAAGGCATATCAGCTTGGAGCAATGTCGAGACTGGAGGTAGCCTACATCTCGCAGGGTCTGACTCCCAACAGAAGGAGCCCGAGCTTTTCTGTGATAAAGTAAACTCAGCCTAACAGGCAAATGCTGTGCCTGGGTGCAGACTGTCCTAAAAGACATCACACAGCGCCTCCGCAAAAGCACTTCGGAGCTAGCAAAGGAGCTGAAGGATTTCACAGTGAATTGATTCTCTGAGCTTTTACCTTCAGCGACGGGAGGGGAGGGAATGCTTGTGCTGCAGAAGGCTCCTAATAGTAGCTTATACCTACTGCTCAGAGGACATTAGAGTGGCTCAGCTGAGGTATTTTAAACCAGCCTTTGAGGGTGGTATTTCCTCCTATAGTGAGGTGTCCTTCCTTGTACAGTAGAAGCGAATGAGCATTATAATGATGAAATAGAGGAAAGGAAGGTACCATGAATACCCTCTGTTACTTGCTGTCCAAACCCTCCAGTTAAAATACAGGCCGTGGTTCTAGACAGCTGCTTTTTTTTCTTTTTCAGGGGTTTCTAGGTAGTATTTCTTCGCTTTAATTTAGGCTTTGCTCAACTTAAAGCTGTTGTTGGTCAGTTTGAACCATGCGAGAAGTCTTGATCTTCCTACCTCACGCGCTATGACCTCAAAGCGCGCTCCTGCACTGTGTGCTCTTTAGTTGTGAAGCTCTTTAGTTGTTTATTTTGGAGTTTATCTGTGTACCTTGTATCTCTCATTTCAGGCATGCCTCCTCTTAGGGGCAGATGGAATAAGACAGGGCACTGAGAAAGGCTAGGCATCAGAAATGGAGAGCTGTGGAACTGCCAGTGAGGGACAGGACTTAAATTCATGCCCCAGTTGCCCCTGGCAGTATTTACTCTCGGTGACTTTCGTACAGGTAGCGTGAAACCTCGTGAGAGCAATGCAGCAAGGACTCTTGCTGAGAGATGCGTAGCAGCAGTATGCACCAGGGCTCTTAACTCTTCTGCTGCAATTGGAGCATTCCTTGGCTGCTGTGCTAGTGGGATAATTTTGCCCTAAGTGATTTGACCTCATGAAATAGTAGTTACTGTGTGGAGTTTTACAAATGAGAAGTGGAGCTTTAAATGAATTATACCTGTCATCCTCTTTCCTGTAGAATGAAAGCATTCATCCCGTTAGATCCTATTATAATGAAATAAACACTTCAGCATACTGTCCATTATTTTTTACCTTTATTTAGTTTAAGTGTGTTATCAGTGATACATGCCAGACTGACAGCAGGAAACCGATGTCCTCTATTGATTCATAGAAGAGACATAATACGTGCATAAATACAGACTGCATCGTCTTCACTGTGCTGCCACACCGGTTTGTGTCAGATCCATCCCGAGGCACTACGTGTAGATGGTAGAGAATATTTTGGTATTTCTTTGGTCTTTCTTCCTCTGAAGCTGCTACTAGTTCATATAGCAGCAGGGACCGTGCGGGGACCTATTTACAACAAACTTAGGACCACTCCATTTGTCACAGAACAATAAAATAGCTACCAGCTGCTAATGACTTATCAACCTGGGCCGGAAAGGAACTGGAGACCTGGAGGGTGAAAGGTTGTAAACTCCATTACAAATCCTCGCTGTCATATATCTCCCGTCCTCACGCTTTGTTATTCATGCGAAGAAATCGTAGTTTAAAAAAATCAGTTCAGCTCTATTGAATTTGAACTGCGTATTTGCCAGTTGTTTTTTAAAAATAGAAACATACTGAGCTTTATCCAACATTCAGATTAAAATCATTTATTGAAATGGAACTATTGATTTTGGGAGGGGAAAAAAAAAAAAAAAGTCCTAGGTGGACATGATCTTGCAAAGTGCCAAGCATCTTTATCTTCTACTGAAGTTGGGGAATCAGGGCACTCGGGGCTTCTCCTGGAGCCTGCCCTTCAAAGAAAAATACACAATATACGCTTTGTCTTTCCCATCGATTATGTAATTGAGCACGTTATGTCACTGAATGCGTTTGCTGCCAAAAGAAAAAAAAAAAAAAAAAAAAAGAAAAGAAATACGTACGATTTTAGAAGGGCTTTTTTTTCTTTTCCAAGCCAGAGTCAGGTTAACCAGGATATTAGAGCACGTCATTGCAAGCCCGTTAAAGAAAAGATCTGTTTGTAGTACTCTTCGTCCTGATGTCACAGGCACGGCAAGGACATCAGAAGGAGGAGTCAGATTACAGTAAGAATGGGCAGTGCAGCATGCAGCCGGAGTAAACGCTAAATCAGACAGGGATTGTATCAGGGATAAGACTGCCTGCAAAGCGCTCATCCTGAGGAGGCACACTGCTCACTCACGCTTCTTGTGCTGGGAAATTTCCACATAATGTAGAATGAAAGAGCTCTGTTTTACATGTCAGCCCTGTGCGGGAGCTAATGCTGAATACACAGCGGTGGGATCCTGACTGCATGATTAATGAGAAACATAATGTATTTTGGTAAGTGTTAACTGTGATGTAATTCTGCTTCTGCTCACATTATCAATAGGAGTGATTATTATAAATTTCGGATTCAAGAACATCTCGTGCTGGCACGCACCTAAAACTGACAACTGGGGAATCCTGTCGGCTGTGCAGTTTGAAAGGATTCCATTGTCTGGGAAATTTTCTGTTTGAGTGGGCTACCATGTAGTTTTAGCGGCTTGAAAAATAAGCTAGATGGGATGAACTCATCCTGGGTTTGTTTTATATGAACTTGTGTTTCATCTGCCGAGAGAGGATGAGAAATGCTTGTGAGGCATGGGAAGTTTTAGACGAACTTAATGTAATGGACGAGCTGCTACTGCACTGTCTGTGGTGGGGAGGCACAGTAAGCCTTAGTATTTCATTCAGCTTTTAGTTTGAAGAATTCAACGATACAAAGGCAAAACAATGCTTTATTTGCAGTGGTGTGTTTGCCGAGTACTCTGCATTATGCAGATCACCGGTGTGGGGTTGGCTGCTAGCATACCACGAAATGTATATTATTTTAAGCCTTTAGAGGTCTCAGAGCTGTTAAATATTTGTGCAGAGTTTAGTTTTGTTGCTTGATGGAAATCTTCCTCAGGCTTACAGCTGAGCTGGCTGCATACCCTAAAAACATGCTGGAGCGTGGAGCTATGTCTAAGCAGTGTAGTGCTGCAGCACTGGGCTGGGATGTACAATTGCAATATAATGCTGCAAGTTAGTGCTGCTAAATAGCAAAAAAATAAAATAGAAAATTTGGTGGTGTGGTGGAAAAATACTATTCTTGGCTACTTGAAATCTCGTCTAGCCTCAGTGTTAATTTATAGCTGCATAATACTCAGAATGAACACAGAGCAGAGAGTTGGAGGATTTCTGGGACATTCAGCAGCTTTCTCAGTTTCATTAAATATTGAATCAGTTCACTTCAAGCTTTAAGAGAAGAACTTTTGTAATATTCTGAGCCCTGTCACAAAAATACTATGCTTTATGACATACTAAGCATTATTTTCTTATTTTCATAAAATTAAAAATATCGAGGGGGGGGGTGTCTTTAACAGTGAAACCCATCAATTATGAAAGTAGATTGATTTTTATGTAAACTGTCCTAACAGAAAAAACATAAATTGGCTGAGTTGTCAGAACTGTTCAGAGTCCCTTTCAAAGATAAATTTGCAATGTTGCAGCTTTACTACATTTTCCAAAGACTGAGGAAGAATAGACAAGCATTATGGTTTTAGCTTTGAGTAATTTGGATTAGGTCTCTCCACCATTAAAAATGTGGTTTTAGGTTAATATTTGCTCATTTCTTTTGGGTTATTTTTCTACCTTTAATATCATTGCAAGCATGAGATGGGTTTTCTTTTTATACAGTCAGTTTTGCAACAATTGCCTGTGTGACTAGGATTAGAAGTTATGGTTTCCTGAAGTTATACGGGTTAGGGTATTAGGGATATGTTAACTGTATGGTACTTAATTTTATCATTTTTTTTCTGTCTACAATTTTCAGAAACATATAATGGTGATCAAGCTTATTTTGGTGTTACTTCTTTGAAAAAATACAAACTGCTGTTTCACATGCTTATTTGTTTCCTGGTGCAACACAAGTTTTTAACTGGAACAAACTGGATTGTGCTTTCTCTCTGCTTTGTAGGAAATTTCACTTCTGAGAGCAGAGCTGAAAGTTTCTGTTAGGCAGGTTCTCGGTCTGCTTTGTTCAGTCTGAAACTTCCTTTAATATTAAGTTTTAAATGGTTGATGTTGTTCTGTCTTTTGCATAACAAAGCATGAGCTAATGGGGATAATGTTTACCTGTGGTTGTTCCCAGTGTTTTCCTGCTCTGTCTGTGAGAAGCCAGAACGCCTGTAATCTCACCTGTCCCTCTTGCAACACTTACTGCACAAGGCAGCGTTGCACAGAGCCAGATGAAAGCTTGACTGCGTACATCGCGCACCTACTTTGACTTAAAATCGCTATAGCCATCACGTAGACAATATCGGAATTTTAAATTTTCTGAGGGGAAAAAAAAAATTCCTTTTACTATTAGTAAAGAATTCTGTGGTATTTTTTTTTTCCGTGCCATGCTACTATTGGGCCACCTAAAGAATAGGAAAGGAAGAAAAAGAAAGCATTTCTGTATGTTTGTTTGCATCTTGCTTGTTTTTCTGGGCCTTCTTGTCTAATTGCTGCTGATGTAAGGTGGCATAGTGGGAATACACATGTACAGGGTTAACGTTGAAATAAATACTGAAATAATTACCATGGAAAGTAAGACCTAACCCTCTGAAAGTATTATTCTTATAGAGCAAGTATTAATGGGTGAAGTGAGTTTCGTAACCATCAGAGAGAAAAGTTGCTAAATTCAGGAATCGCTCATAGTGTTTCTTGCTCTCTTTAAAGCTGTAGCCTCCAAGAAGGTTTTGGGCTGAGATATTTTACTATGTATATTCTACTATTTGAGCTGAGCCTTCAAATAATTAAACTTACTGTGACCCTTCTAAGTGCATGAGCCTTTCTTTTACATTGCACCAGAATTTTGATGGAGTGGTTTCAATAACTGCTAATTTTCACTCACCGTGCTGTGCTTTAGAGTTTGTTGTTTGATCACCGTGGATACATTTGTTACTTATTGTATTGGTTTTGCATTCATCATTTTGAGTTGAACAGAAATATGGACTTGTAATAATAATAAAAATCCTACAAAATGATTTAGTGTGTTTATAGAGTAAGCCAAAAGCCAATGAAAATAATGAATTTCTGTTAAGTGTTTTAATAGGTAGACGTTTTGCACTTAAAAACATACATACCTACCCCAAAGCAACTTTTGCTTGCGTTTATCATCGAGTTAATAATTTAGCATAAGATAAAAGTCAGTTGTGACCGTTCTCAGCAGCTCCGAGAGGAGAAGCGGTGGGTGGCTGTCAGTGCCACAGTGCTGATGTTGAACGCTGATAACAGGGGACTTTCTCTGGTCCTGCTCAACGTGAGGGCTCTGCTGTGGCCGATGGTCATAGCTGGATGCTGCCACCTCTACCTTAAAAGGTGCCGCCGGCCACCGCTGCCTTGGCTCGGCCACCTCGCCAGCATCGCGCCTTCCTCGGCCCGGCAGCGCAGGCAGCTCGCGGGAGCTGGCTCGTCCTGCGAGCGTGATGGCCCCCGTGGCCACCCCTTGGGCTGAGTGGCCAGTCTCTTTGGGTCAGGTGGAAAGCACTCTTCGCCGTTCCGGAGGTGAAGAGGGAGAGCTTTTGGTGTGTGCCGTGCACCGGCGCTGTACGCGACAGTCGTCGAACTGGAGGAAATGCTGCAGTGGTATTGCAGTTGGGGGACAGTGAGCACTGGTCCTCGGGGTTCGATAAGCCCCAGCTGAAATTGAGAGGGAAGCCAATCCTCCACCCCCACTGCCAAAAAATCACTCCCCCGCGCACTCCCATACTTTGCCCTTCCTGAAGAAGCACAACCGAAAAAAGAACTAAAATTAAAATTTACAAAGAAAAGGGGGGGGGGGGGGGGAAGAGACAACCTTGCACCTTTCCATTTTTTTCTTTTTTTTTTTTTTCTTCCCCCCCTGCCCTCTGTGGACCTATTACTGTTTTAAGTAACTTCTGTTCTCAATGTTTCCGTTCACATTATACAGGAAACCTAATATATTGGGGTGGAAATGAATATCCTCTGGGATAAAATAATAGAACTATTAAGGGGAAAAAACAAACAATTTTTGCCTGAAAATGCCATCACATTTCTGTTTGAATGTTGGCTGGTTTTGTTTTTGGTGGGTTTTTTTCAGTCAGTGTTGTAGAGCGTAGTAATTCATCTGCATACATACTACTATTCTGAGTATCACTTTTTATTTCTGGAACACTTTCTTGTAGAAGAGATTCATGCTGGATGAGTCATGGAAGAAAAAATACCCCCCCCACACCCCAAATCTCACCACCTTTTTAAAGAAAACACACATTGTACAAACGAAGCAACCGACCAAAAAAAAAATGTTTCAGCAGTTTCAGTGAAAATATTTAGTTGTCACCAGTTTGTTTTTAGGAGGTTATATTTCCTTCTAGGTTAGACACTGCGGAGGCCTTTCATAGCATTTCTGTTTGTCTTCATTTAAGGCAGGATGAATCGGTGATGATAAGGCTGTGCTTTTAAAATGTTTTGAGAAACACAGATACTGGATTAACTGTGTTTTATCACTAGCCATCTGCAATAAGAAAGTGTAGTTAATATATAATGGATGCTGGATGTGACAGAAAGATTCAGCTGAGCAAGCCAATGTATAGGATCTTGAAATCTGCGGGAGCCTGATGTTTATACTTGGAACATTACAGCCTCCTGGGCAGTGAAGTTCATATCTTGAAGCACTGAATAATCATTAATGCATGTATACATAATAATAATAATAATAAAAAAAAATCCTGTTTGAACTTACAGAAACTGCTCTGTGCTAGATTGTACCCTTTTAGATTCTGTTACAGAAACTGTTCATTTAAAATACCTCTAAATATATCCAGTATGTTGCCATAAATAAAGGTTGATTTCACCATTTCACACACACAAAAAAAGTCATTCCCAGTGTTACCCTTCTTGTGGGTGGCAGAATTGCTCCAAAACCAAAATCAGAATTAATGGTTTCTTGCTTCATTAGAGAACATTAGATCACAGTTGCTTCAGCTGAAGGTCCTTTAACAGAAAGTGTGTGTGTGTGTGCGTGCACATGTGAATGTGTGTCTGTACATGTTTTAACTGGGATGACTGTGGAATCTAATCCTGCATCCCTTCTTAATAAACGTCTTGCTGCTGTTAAGAAATGAAATGTTAAGTAGAAACCGGATTTTTTAAGTTTTCATTATGATGTCACACCTCTGTCCTTTTTCATCTTTTTTCCTAAGAGACAATTAATATAAATTATTTTTATGAAATATTTTAAAATAATGGGAGCCTTTGCCTGCAGAATTATCTCAGTCATATGGCTTCTACCTCTCTGTGCCTGTATGCAAATATCCTTCCATATTATTTTGATTTTGTTTTATAACCTGGTGGCAATTCTAGAAATTCTTGCAATTACAAAAATGTTAATCAGCTTACAGGAATCCTTTCAAAGCTTTTGCCTCTCATTGCACTAAAGAAGATGGTGGTACTTGAAAAAGAAGAAATATATTTGGACTTGATAAAGGAAATATTTCAATTTGGTATTAGATCATGAAAAGTTCTTGAAATACAGTAGAGGTCATAAGGGCTTCAGTTTTAAAAAGGGGTTATTACATGTAATATACTGAAAAGATTAGTTTTGCAGCTGAAATTGCATAGATGATTGGTAACATTCAGAGAAAATGCAGCAAAAGAGGTTGGCTAGAAATACCAAAGCCTGAAGTGTCTGAGATTGTACTTGAATCAAATTGCTGGGGTTGAAAGTGGGAAGAAGCTTTGCTCTGTTGTAGGGCTAAGTCATTATATGGCAAAGCCATGTTCTGTAGGTCAGCCTGTATTCTCAGTGATTTTAGCAACACATTTCTGCAAAGCCTACTTGGGGGTGAAAAATCTAATACATGAAGCTGCATTATTGGCATTCTCGTATATTTAGACCTCCTTGCCCGTTTTGTTGACCACTTCTTTCGGTTCATCAGTCTGATGCTGGTGAACATGTTCACCTCAAATTTTTTTTTTTTTTTTTTGCTTTGTACATATGCACCATAAAGAGTTACTCCAATCATAGGCATGGTATGACAGCTTGAAGAAGTTGGCAAGGGTCTGGATCAAATGTGAAATAAGAAAATGCAACTGTAATTTGAAATTGGAATTGTAAGGGAGGTTTTTATGAAAGTTCAATTACTATATACCCATGCCTCTTGTTAACCTCTATGATAATACGGTTCTGTCTCTTTTGATGCTTAAAATGATATCCATTTAAAACTTCTTTAGGTTTGAAAAAAAGGTAAGACATCTCGAGTCCTTATCTAGAGCATTTAAACAAAAGCACTTGTTCTCTCCCTGTTTTTTTTTTCTTTTTTATTTTTTTCCCTATTTCTGCTTTGGCAAAGGTCACAACTATTTTAAAAGTTGGGGTTACATCAACCTATTTCTTTTGTTTAATACCTCAGCTAGCTGGCTGAACCAGTTGTTTGGAAATCACGGGAAGTTCTTTCATCACTATGGGATCAGGTCCTGGCTCTATTACCCAGCCAACTAATTTACTCTGTTTTATAGTCCCTGCAGATTTCAGAATTTAAAACCATAATGTACCACTTGCTTTTCAAGTAAAGCTTGAAAAGCTCCTGGGGTTTGGTAATGTATAGTATCTTCATCTCTGAAGCAGTTACAGGAGATACAAAAATGAGATTGACTGGGAGTGTCTGCTAACTCTGGGTATGGCCGTTTGAAATTTTAGCATATACTTAGGATCATAAGGGCTTTGGCTCATATTGCTAATTTTCATACTGTGTATTGTTTATGCGTTCTGTTTATTACAATGCAAACCAGCAGTCTCTTCCTCAGTTCTCCCCTTCAGAAAACAAGATAGAGCCTAAAAAGTGGGTTTACGTTAGAAAACCGTCTCTGAATATTAAAACTGCTTTCTTAAGAACAAAGGAAAAAAGCTAGGCTTAATTTACTCTTTGATTATTACTTCACAGTGGTTCTCCTATTTATTTACTTTTATGCTGTAATTGAAAAAGCAGATGGACAGTACAGTTCATTCAAATGAAAGCCATGAAAATTTTCTCAGCTTCTTTTGTTCTTGTTGACCTTGTTTACTCAGTTTGTTTACTATGGAGTGGAGTAAGTTATGAAGACGGAGGGAGATAATGGCTGTGTTTTCCAATACTGTTACCCATCGTTGCACTAGGGATCAATACTGAATGCAAAAAAAAAAAAAAAAAAAAAAGTCAGAAAACACAGAACCTTGGCAAGATCTGCAATTGTGAATGCACAAGGAGGAGGTGGGGAGGAAGCCAGACTTGGCACCGCAAGCAATATCAGTGCTCTTCTTGCTAAGCCAAGTCATTTTTCAGTAGCGACCTGAGGGTCTACTGTCTCTATAGTGCAATGTTTAGCAAATTAGTTTTTGTTTTCTGGTATTTACCTGTGAAAGCCAATCCACTCACCTCCTGTCAAAACCAGCCACATATCAGGAGCATTTTGTTTGCCAGATATGTGACTATTACATAGCAAGTATACCGCCTCTTTGTTTTTCTATTATTACTAGTAAGTTGTGCTGCTGTGAGCAGCAAATTTTTCAACACTGGAATTTGTGTGAGCATGTCTGCTTCTAGGTAGCACAGGAAAAAATAGTATCTTTGCTTCAACCCTTCATGCAGCATCTGTTATTTTCAGTAGCCATCTTTATTTCTTTAAGGAGGAAAAACAAACAGGCATACATGAAACTTTACCTAGCCTCCTATTTAACTTTGCAATTCCTGTGTTTATAAGGGGTAAATTCTAACAAGTCAAACAGGCTATGAAATGGTGCGTATGCATGTGTGAAGGTATATTTAAATCCTTTCCCTTTTTGTCTCCCTCTCTGACTGAGGGCATGGCAGCCACATGAATATGGGTGCTGTAAAGCCCTTGTAGTGCATTTAGTATCCTTACATGCTTTTAGCACTCAAGACATGATGTAATCATTTACAAACATTTGTCTCGCCAATCCTGACCACATTCTGTCTACCTTGTAAAACTGGTCATTTAGTCCTCCTCTCCACATGCAGTGCTAGGGCAGTTGCACTAACCTCCTAATAACACATTTAGTTTCTGTTGGCTCAAATCTTAGTAGCACTGAGAACTTGGAAATTGCATTGGTCCACATGGTATGATTTTTCTCTCCTCTCTCATTCTTTACTAAGAAAGGTTCTGAATTAACTCTTTTTCTTTTCAATTGGGTCGAAGTAAAAATTTTCAATACATTTATAGGTTACCAGTGGTTTTTCCCTTTTTTTTTTTTTTTTTTTTTAATCCTTTGCGGTATTTTTATAGAACATAAAAGATATCATCTTACATAGGTACAGCTGACAAACCTACTCAATGCTAATTAGCAGTCCACCATTTGCGTTCCTATGGGTTCAGTAGCAGCTGGACATCTGACATCTCTTTGGATATGTCATATAGAAAGTACAGAGCCTTGCAGAAATGCCTATCTGTGGTCAGATCCATGTGTATGAGGTGAGTATCCTTCATATTAGCATTTAGCTCTACACACTCTAACCGTGCATGCAATAGATTACCTTCCCAATACACACAGGTTTTCAAGGTAAAAAGAATCTGTGGCCTTAAAGAGGGACATTACTACACATAAATAGCCCACACAGATATGCTCCTTCTCATGACCGGAGCGGAGTTTATTATATTACTGAATATAATAAACACTAAAACAACAAACACTCAAAGGCAGTAAAATACATTTTTAAAAGGCAAAGCAACATCGGAAACCTCTCTAACAGTATAGATACAATCAAAATGTGATTGTGGAAAGCCTTAGAGTCTGTGAAATGTATAAACTCTGCTGGCAGTGCTGTGGCATGCTGGTGCTGCGGCAAAATGGTACTGGCAGCACCACCCTGCACAAGCGCCCCATGATGACCGAACAAAACTGCTCCGTTTTGCCCTTAGTGACTAACTTGAAGCAAAATTGTCATCACGTGCTATCATCAGCATGCAGGGAAGAAAATTTATTTAAATAGCCTGAAATTAACCTTGTGAAGGCAATGAATTATGATGCTACGCATCACTATGGACACCCAGACGACTTTACAGATTTTAGGAAGATAATACAGATGTGTAGAACATGAATTTATTTTTATTGCTTATTCTTCTATGTCTGGATTTTTTTTCTAAGATAACTATATCCAAAAATATCAATGTAGTGAGGAAAAGCAGCACAGAACTATCTCAGGTAGGCAGTATTTGATGATACTCAGCACTGAAAGAACATTAACAATTAATACTCCTAAAATACTCCTCAGTTTATTCTAACAAAGTTCATGTGATTTGTATAAGCTTTTTGTGCATTTCTAGTAGGAAGATTTCATCACAGAATATTCACAAAAATAACAATTGCATGATACTTCATTGTAATTTATTAGAGGAGTTTTTATGTTAAAAGCTATGCCAGCACATTTTCAGCAATACAAAGCTCACTTTAGATTCATCTGGAAACAGAAATAGTGCCATCTGACCTCAATATATAGTCAAATGAATTATGAATGTTTTATATCAAATATCTATTTGAGAGACCCCAGCTGAGCTAATATCTTCCAAATCACAAAGATAAGAAGAAATAATGTTCATTCTAAATTATTAGTCCTTTTTACGAAGCTCACAGTAATAGATGGCTAATGTTGTTAGAGACTGTTTAAAATAATAGATAAGTTAATCTTTTAAGAAATCTTTCCAAGGTGCCTGTGATAGGCAGATCTCCAGTTTTGCAGGTTCTTCTATCTATGTAGCCAACTTCAGTTCTAGTATATAATGTAGGGAGCTGATTTTGATAGCATATTGATTGAGGTAATATTGACGGTTTGTCTGAAAGAAGTTGGGCAGTTTTTGAAATCTGTTGATATAATGTATGTACGGCAACTGCTAGCAGGTACAAAAAAAAGCTCTTGCAAGTTCAAGAATCTTTCAGCAAAAATTGAGCTTTCCTCATTGATACTGTTTTTACTGAATCAGATCTGTTCTTCATAGTGAAGGAGGAAGTTTTTGGAAAGTAATTATTATTTGTAATGAACTGTGGAAAGTGTTGGACTGTGTTAATAGATTTGCTTGAACTCAATTTCATTTACTGGACCTAACATGCTGAGAAACAGTAAAGTAAGAGTTTCAGCTGTGCTGGAAATATTAAATCAGACCAAGTCTAATTAAGGTAACTGTCAAATAATTTGTAACAGTTGTGTTTAGTATCTCCAGTAATTTCAAATGTGAATTAAATGCTCTTTAAAATCCTAAATTGATCATCAGCAGTGTGGTCAAACTTTGACAGCCACTTGGGCAGCCAGTCTGAGGGTGGAGGACGCTGGCATGCCCAGCAGCATGGTCACCATGTGTTTCTTCCTCATCTGCCACCAGCCTGGAATTATAGGAGGGAGGATTTATCCATTTGGGTTGCAGTTCCTGCTCAAAGAGTTGTTCCCTGTCTCTTCACCAGAAGAGGCACTGAATGTGACGGAAGCATGAGCTTGGGCAGCTGGATAACTTGAATTGCATTGGCCTTGCATGGGGAGCCCCACTTAGAGGAGGATGCACCTGCAGGAGGGAATGTGCTGCTGCAGGTCTCTCCCCATGCTAAAAGAGCTCTGCACACCTGCAGGGTGGGAAGACTCCATCGGTTCCCTTGTCCACCTGAGCTTTGATGGTTTCCATAGAAAGGCTCAGTGATTAACAGGCAATGAAAACTATGCTGATTTTTTGTTTTTCAGGAAGTGGTTTTAAACCACCAACCTCTTTTCCAGAAGCTAGCAAGCAGCTTTCAGCTGCAAACAAAATATAGCCTTTATTGCTCTTATTAATTTCCGTTACCAAGTAAATAATGATAATATGAAATTCTTAAGTCAACTGAACTATTTAGTTTTATACATCCCTAAATCCCTATCAATTCCCATTCTTATTAAAAAAAAAAAACAAACAAAAAAAACCAACAAACTAAAAAAAAAACCCACCAAAAAACCAAAGCTACCATGACTGTCCTTTTTAAATTTACATTTGCAAGGAGTTCATCTATGTGGATAGGCTTGCAAGCTTTCCTGATTATGTACAGGTTATGTAGAGTATCTCTTAATTCACAGCAGTCCTATTTAAATTCTATTCAGTTTCAAGGGAGCAACCTCTCAAGTGATTTGTTGAACTGGGATGCCTTTTTTTGTCTCGTAAGCCATGTTATTGGCAATATCATTAAAGATATCAGGACAATTCAATGAATAGTTCAGCAGTTTATGGTGGTTCTTCTCCAGTTAACAGACTCTACACTAGTTAAGCAGAACAGCAGCAGTAAGAAAAAGCTGAGGTTCATTCTTCCCCCCCAAGCAGAGGAGGCTTAACATTTTTCTTGGAGCATCGTCTCATACAGCTCTGTTGAAGTTTATGACCACAAATCATACCAAGCTATCATTTCTGTGGGTTTGTAGCTCAGCCAGAAAAAGCTGCATGTGGGAGAAGCTCATTTCTATGCTCCAAGATTTTAACATTTCCAATTGTGTGCCTGGAGCTGCTGAACGGACATGTATTAAAATTGTATATGGGTAAGAATTTCTAGTGACAAGGAAACTTTAATCTGTAATTAGAATGTCAGTTTGACTTTCAGATGTGTCATTTTGGAAAGGCCAAATAACATTATACTGTTATAATAAATAGTGAATTTGAAATTTATAGTGAATTTTAGGGGAAAAGAGATAAAATCTTGTGCTAAATCATGCTTAATAAGAGGTCATTGCCCATGCAGTTAAAGTAAGAGCAATAACTTAAGAAAATATTCTCAAAAATGGATTTCCATGGAAAAAAAACTTAAAAGGTTTCTAGTCCCCTCAGGTGTGTATGTGCATCCACTGCCTTACAAGTTTTTTCATTGTGCAGTAGCCCTCTAAGAAATAGCTCATGCCACCTTTTCCTAGCTTTCAATGAGGAGAAAGAATCCTGAAATCACGTTGGCAAACTTAACACCAAGGGGCTTTCTAGTAGTAGTCTTTTGGGCTTTAAAGAAAGAAAAAAAATTGGGCTAAAAACAACTTGCTTACATCTGCAGAGGAAGTTGTAGGGAAACACTGAAGGGTCTTACTGATGCAAGAAAGAGATGTTCTGGTGGGACCCAAGTTCTCAGTTTATACTTGCAAGAGCAAGTGGCCTATTCATTTCAAGCCATCAGGCACTGAATTATACTGACTTTCTCAGTCTCTTCTTGCTGTTCTTGGGTCTCCACCAGTCTTGGTAGTCTGAGTCTACCCCTTTAGTAGCATGACCAGGCTTGGCCTTGGTAATGCTCTGCAAAAATCAGTGTCAAACATTGCACAGTGGGGCAACCTAAATGTGAACTCTGCGTTGCTTTCTTTTGTGTCCCTGCTGCAATGTTATTCTACATGCAACTTTAAGCACTTCATAACAGTTCTGTTAATACAGTTGACGCTTGACCTCGGACACAGAGATCCATTTTACTTTTACCACTTTTGGAACTGCAAATACGCATGTAGCTGAATACCTGAGTCATTTGATGCTTTCTGTGAACTTAAATGGTAGGTTAAGTGAGAAATAAAATGTGGATTTTTTTTCACATGTGGTAGCAACAGTATCTACATAGCAACACCAAACAGCTGTGTGTGCTCTAGGTCTTCTTAACCCATTTTAAGTATAATTTAGCTGTCTAAAGAGTGTAATAAAGAAATCCTAACACTCCCCATTTAAATTCTGTCTTTATCCAGACAAGATTACCACATATTCTCCCCAAGTCCAAGTGAAACAGAATAGCCAGAAATACAGGTTTGCAGAGTCTTTTCTCAGATGCTAAATCAAATCTGTCTGTAATGCATAAATGAAGGCAACAGATCTGTGAAGCAAGAGATACCCAGTGTCTGAGTTAGAAGAGCAGAAGGTGTAAGGTCCCAGCCTCATGCAGATACTTAGACACAAGAACTGTGCCAGCATCGGTGGTTTGGGGCTGAAGAAGGGTGTGCAAATCTTAACTTAAATTTTGTCATGGCTTGGCCCACATCTGCTGAAATTTTCTCAGCGTTTCAGGTTAACACACCCAAAACACTGCTGTGAATCAGGTGATTTATGGTTAGTTGCAACTCCAGATCTGTAAAACTGGCTTAAGCATAGGCTTTGGAATGCAACCCTTACTCAGGCAAGCTGTGTTTGGTTTCAGATTTCTTAGAGGCTTGCATGCAAAATTGCCTCATTGCTTGAATTGATACCTCTAATTAAACAGATTCAGTGCGCTGCAATAGTTGTCCTTTAGTATTACAGCCCAAAGTAATACCCAGTGTAACTCTCTTTAAGTCACTGGAATTATACTAAGGGAGAGATAGGGCTCTTTTTCTCAACACACCGTCTTTTTCAGTACAATTATGGAGGGGTTTTAGCATTTCTAGATCCAAGAAGTATGTTCTTGTCTCTGGAATAATCCTATTCTTTTTTTAAGATGTGATGTCAGAAAGAAAAGGTGGAAGTCTTTGGCAATATGCTTAGAGTACCTTCATGTTATGTTTACTTTTTCATGATGCATTTCTCTTCTTAGGTGGTGCATCTTTGTGTTTTGTGGGTTTGTTTTGTTTTTAAAGAAAGTAGTGCCAAATTCTGGAATATGCGAACAAATTGTCTCCTATATATGGTGATGCAGGTCAAGTATTTGGGGTTTTGATTCATCCTTCAAATTGAGCACCCTTGATAACATTTTAATTCCTTTTTAGTAGAATAGCAATTCTCCTTGTTTAAAACTTATTGTTATGGAACATTTTGAATGTTTAGTCGGATGGAGTCGTGCAAATAAGAGATAGACCCTACTTCTGCATGCATGAATTAAAAAAGAATTAACTTTTCTGATGTCATTCCACTGATGGGAGGGATTGGAATAGTTAAATATATGCAGAAATATTTGCCGGATTGAGGTTTGTCTGTGGCTTAGCAAATCCTTGCATTTCTATAGCAATCTGACAATTGGTTGGCTCACTTCACTGGTTTAATATAATTTCATTTTCTTGGAAATGTATTGTAAGATTACCTCTCATGGAAAGCAAAGATAATTAGAGTATGTGAGGCTCCCTCCACTCCTTAGCAGTAGAGTGGGAGGACGGGGGGAGGGATCCAACTTGTCAACACACGGTTCCATTGAAGGGTCTTTGCGCTTGCCCTACCCTCTTACCTTCCCAGATATTGTAAGGTTCTTCTGATCAGAGTAATATACCAAATTTATTAAAATTCAAAGGTGGTAGGGTTTGGAGGGGGGTGACTTGCTCATCTCCAGTAATAAAAACGTACTGCGAAATCACTTGAAGTATTTCATACACAATTCAATTAAAATAAATGTCTGTTGCCTAAATTGAGTGGGTTACTTTTCTATTTTAATGTGAAAAAGTAATAAAAATATTAGGAACATGTAAAATAATGTGATGCAAAGAAGTCAAATAATGATTTTAACTTCACTCCAAATAGTCAAAGCAAAGCAATGAAATGACTTAAAAGGATCAGAGCAAATACTTCCTTATATAACATACTCAATAACATCTGGAATTATAATAGCTAGACTTAACGTTATGAAGCTGCATGATTCTGATCCTTCTGATCTACATGGATTATCAGAAAAGTCTGCACAGGAATTCTTCTCCTCTTGGTACTGTATTCTGTTGTATCATGGTTACAAGGCCTAGTAGCAATGCCTTTCAAAAACCACATTGGCTTTAGTATCTCTCAAATAACTATGTTACGTAGCAGAACCAAAGTTAGTTCTTCTGTTTTGTTTTGCTTTTCTTGCAGAGAGAGGCTTAAAAATAAAATAAAACATGTCAACAAAACATGTCAACTGAGACCTTTTTTTTTTTCTGTTGAGTGACAGTTTTAGTGTGTCATGCCCAAGGCTTGATTTTTTCGAGCACTTTAGTAATGAGGTAGATGAAAGATAATCTTTGAATGGAATGAACTGTTTGAGGTGGGTTGTTTTTATACTAGGCCTGTTTCTAGATATATATCCAGTTAATTCAAGAAATGCTGAATTCTAGACCATGAATAACTGTGAAGGCAAAATTGGTGAATGTCTAACCTGAGTTTGTGATGCACACAAAGTCAAATCTTAATAGCTATGTAGGGCTATAAGTAAATATTCTGAGAAGTGTGATTGCATGAGCAAGAAGAGAGCTCCCTAAAGAGTTATTTAAACATTTTATATCTCTCTCCTGTGTTTAGTTCCTGGGACAGGGACTATAACATTTTAAGATGTCTTGATAGAGGACCAGAACTAAGCTGACTGAAGAGCAGGCTGGGAAAAGTATTATTACTTGAGCTCTTATCATATTCCTTTTTCTCTAGAGAACATTTCAGGCTGTCCCTGATCTATGTAAAAATGCAGATGAATAGTATTTGTCCCTTCCACCATGCCTTGCCATCCCTAGCCAGCAGTGAAATGTGCACATTGATATGCAGACCATTCCTTGCCACCTTTTATACCACCGTCCTTTTTTTTTCTTTTTTTTTCTTTTCTTTTAGAAATTCGCCCGTATAAAATGGTAACCAAAGATACACAAGATACTGTTCTGCAGTCTTTTGTTTACAGCTACAAGCTGTGTGGTCGACTCGGGAAAAATGACAAAATCTGTGTCAGAACCTATAAAAAATTCTTTGCTTTTTGGGTGAGGAAAAAGTTCTGAATGGGGTGAATAATAAAATGTGGATTTATCATGGAATAGTTTTATGTCACATGATAGTAAAACACTCTTAAGGAACATCTGGATAGGATGCAGAAAAGCTAAAAAATCATAACTAATTTCATATAGCTTAAAGAAATATGAACATATGTTGGGTTAAGTTTGTATTTTTTGGTCATAGTTATGCTACTTTACTGAAAACTCTTATGTGTACATGTGTAAATGTAACTGGATTGTAATCAATAGAATTACCCACCAACAAGCACAATTTATATTAGCCAGGGGCAGGGATTCCCATTCATTAAATCTGTGGAGGACATGCCTTTATCTATTTCCATGGATGCAGCCTGGAGCATCCAACATGTCATGGATTAGATAAATTGGGCCTGACATGCCTGTGTTTCTGGAAAATAGGACAAAAATTTCTTTTGTCCTTTGTGTCTTGTCTGCAAAAGCAGTGGAGCTTGTCCCCCACCTATAGAGAATGACAGGAGATAATTTTCCTTGCTTTAAAAACTTTTTTTAAATTATAGGCAAGTTTTACATACAGATATAAAAAATGGACCTGCCAGCATTTTCACAAGTATCAAGAGAAGGACACACAACCTACTAACTGCCACGTATTCCAGCTCTCAAAGCATTTGCCTAAATCGGCTCCATCAGATGTAGGCTTGCCAAAATTGAAGTTTCCATAGCCCTTCTTTATAAATAGCCATTTTGTTAGAACCTCTCCACTGAAAAAGAATGTGTTCACTTTCCCAGAAAGACGCTAGCCCTGTGGTCAAGGGATTTTTGTGGGCTGCTGGAAACCAAAGCTAAATTCCTCCAGTGAAGTGAATACACATTTACACAAATATAACCACTCCAAAAAGAGATTATTGTGCAAGTATCCCCAGTTAGTCAACAGCCCAGCTGTTGGGACATTTCCCTGAGGCATTGGGGACTTACAGAGTAGGCTTCAATATCGTCCTTTGAGTAAAATACAGACCTTAATTTCTTTCAATTTTTGAAACTTTTGTAAGGATTTGCTTCCCTAATAAGTAGGTGTGAGAGTGTAGCTTACGTATAGATCTGCAGAGAAGACCAATTCTGACAGAACTTTGCAACACAGAACAAAATTAAATTTGACAATGTTTTCTCTCCCTCTCCTATTCACAAGTGATAGCATCTTGAAGTAAAGCATCAGCCAAAAAGCCATGGAAGAATAATTATGATCAGTTATCTGTAATTTCGTGATTGCAGGGGCATGTGCAACACCAAAGCCTGATTCAAGGGAGATGGGATTCTTATTTATTACTTGCATAAAACATGGTTTCAAACTGGTCTCCTATGACAGAGAACGAAGAGACAGCTTTATAAAAGTGAATTCAGGATAGTCTGATTTGTCGTGTCTTTCTCTTCTGCAGAAGGGTCATGGCTGGGATCTGTTAGTGAGAATGAAGGTATCCTGCTTGTGCAGTGGAGCATTTAGATGTTCAAAGAGTTAGTCAAACTCTGTTATTTCAAGCACTCATGCCTTTGGAATTTGTACTCTTTTTTTTTTTTTTTTTTTTTTTTTTGGCAGCTCAAAGTGTTACTCAAATGTGAATTTTCATGGAGTCTCACTGAGAACCAGAATTTGATAGCTCTGAGCTCTGATGCTTGAGTCTGCCACCATAGACACCAGGAGGAGCTCATTGTGCCATAAAACATTTGCAGGACCACCTTTCTTTGGCATCTTTAACAGTCTTCCCTGCTCTGATTTGTAGGGAGTTGGATTCAACTCTGACTCCACAGCATTAGTATATGTGGGCCGATGCTGTTACAGAACACTGTATAAAATATGTTCATATGATCTTTGTCACAGATAGGAAAACCAATGTTTTCTTCACTAGTCCTAATAAAAATTTCTTAAATATTTTTATCTGTTATATTGCATTATGGTGTTTATTTTTGCTTACACTTTTTTAATATAGAGACTTACTGGTTTATGGAGTAGCTATTTTCTTGATTGTAACCGTGTCTATGGAAGCACAATCCCACAGTTTTTGGAAGGAAATAAAAACATTGGTTCACCAGGATATACTGTGATTTAAAACCTAGAAACTGTTTTCCAGCATCTCATATGGCACATATTTATCTCTGTTTAAAAAGAAAAAAAAAAAAAAAAAAAATCATTTGAATTGCACAAGAGCAGTGTGTGATTGCAATAAATAGTTTTTGGCAATGATGTTGGTATTTTCTAGATACAATACAGTTACACAACTATTACTTTTAAAGTATGTTATAACATGTCCTATTTAAACTTTATTAAAACTAAATCTGTGTCTGGATATAGAATTTCCATAAAACATCTGTTTAATTGATTCTGGCCAAGGTTCAGCTTTCTCCCATTGATTTCCAACATCCCATTCTTTCCATTCTTATTCTGCCTGCTGCCTTCTTACTTCCTCTTAGCTTCCCTTTCTTTCCTCTCCACTTTTCCCCCTCCCAAATTTGATGCAAACTCCTTGCCCTTAACATCACCTTGAGGGTTTTATGCTCTATCAGCACCTGCTCTTCTTTCATGGTTGACCCGTTGCTGAACTCAAAACTCTGCTGCAGTCCAGAGCCAGCTAATCATTTGCATCCCCAGTCTTTGTCAGACAAATGAAGAATGGCCGATGTGTTGGTCGGTACAGCAAAACAAAGGTTCTAAGAAAGTCGGTGACGATCTGCAAGTTTCTGGTGAATTAAATGACTCATCTCTTCATGCTGGAAGGCTGCTCTCTTGTTAGTGTGCATGCTTTTGTCTTACGTGCATGCCCAGCTTGCTATATTGCAGTCGCTGTAGTTAACCTTCAATTTTGGGCAATGGAGCAACAAAGCAACATCTGATTTCACATCTCTGTAAGACAGTGTGATGTAAGCTGACCTCAACTGCTTAATGCTGAAGGGAATGACTGTAATCTAATCTTCAAGTATTCAGGTGGTACTTAACAGGAGATGGGAAGATTTTTCTCTCCCCAGAGTGCAATTGGCTTTTTTTTCTTTTTTCTTTTCTTTTCTTTTTTTTTTTCTTTTTTAATTGCCTCCTGGTGAAAATCCAGAGATTAGTCATTGCTGGACACAGTGCATGTGTGCTTTGAGGTGGCATACAATTCTGTTCTAGTAAGGCTCAAACTTAACAGTTAACTAAGCATTTTATCCCTCTCTTCCCCTGTCTCTGTGGGGACACCAGACTGCCAAGAACTGTCTGTTTTTTCTTTGCTTCTCAATAGAAAGCATGGGTTGCCTGCTAGGATAACTTCAATTTTTCATCAGCTTCTTTTTCCAGAAAGTCTTGGTCACAGATAGAGCCTCAGGCTCTCAGGTTTTTTCACAAACAGCTCTATCTCCTGAGGGTTGAACTGGTTTAGTTTCATTAAAGTATAGTAGAAGTTTTATGAAAAGTAGTGGGTTGGGGTTTAGAGACAATCAGGCCATGTGATCTAATAGGTTTTTTTGGTTTTACATCCTGAGAAAGAATAGTATGAAAGATATTCGTGTTTGCTGGTTTGGTTTACTTTTCTTTAAGAACTTCAGATACTTCATTCGGAGTGGGAAATCAGGTATTTCATTGGTGGGAAAAGTTCCTGAGTCAAATAACTTGAAGTATTTTTAATTTAGGAGTGCATATAGAAAAAGTGGTGATAAGATGTATAATTTATCTTAACAAGTATCTTTCAAGCCACCATGAACTGAGTAGTGCTTTATGTCCAGGAGCCTGTCCTTTAAAACTCACTTCTGTCTGCTGTGTCTGTGCACCCTATCGATTTTTAAATCCTGTGCTTTTGGTTCCACTCTGTTTTTTCAATGCTCAGCAAGAAACAATACCACTTACTCTTTTGCCTACCTATGAAAGACCATAAACCTAATAGTTTTAAACATATATGTGGAGTTTTTGTGAATCAAAAATTCAGTCTAATAGTTTCTGAGTCTGTAATAGTTTCTGATGTATTGCATAAGCGTTTATGTCTTTATGCATGGGAAAGAAAAGTTTAAAATGTGGGTTTATTTCAATAAGTATGCATTTTTGTTATGTACATATACATAGGCAGTCCTATCTATGCAAAAACTGCGAAGTTAATTCAGGGGGGAATCTTGGCCCGGTCCTTGCAACACTGGCATAGATTCACAGATGTATTTTCATGTCACTCTTGTGTGCTGCCTATAAGACCAACAGCCAAGCGGATCTACATAACCATAGACTTTCCATCACTCTCTTCTCTATGCACCTCTCTGCCTCCTTCCCCTCCTCTCTCTCTGTCGAGCTAGCTTTGGCTTGGGCAGACTTTGCTCCTTTGACTTGGATTCTGCCATCCTTCTCCTAACTTGGTCAACTTCCCAAGTTGATCTACCTGTTATTCAGTAAAACAGCAGAGGCTTGACAGCTAGCAGAAGAGCAAAGTGATGCTCTGGAAGCATGCAATAACTGTTGGCATTAAGTTCCACTTACTCTTGCACTATGCAGTTAAAAATGTGTAAAAACCATTTCCAGTGAATTATTAATAAAACTTGGTGAAGTTGAGCTTTCCCAGTGCTAAATGAAAGAGGCATTGCTGCACAGCACTATCCTCACAGAGTTTACTAGTGGAGTGTGTCCATTTCATGATATTAGTTATATATTTGTCTCAGTTGTATGCTTGTTTCATTTAAAGTAAAGACATCAGAACTTAATCGTTATTTCTTTCCCAACCATGCTTTTGAAAAATGGCACTTTTAGAATTGCTGATATATTCATCATAAAAATGAAAAATTCTTTGAAAATCTGTTTGCAATACAGTGTTCTTCTGATTAATAACCCTTGGAAATCTGCTCATTATACCACAAACATGACCTTTATAAAAACATCAGAAAAATCCAACAGCAGAATATGCCAGGTCAAAGATTTTTTTAAATGTCAAAAAGTGTAAAGCTTTGAAATTAATGTGATTTTTATAATACTTGGCTGATGCTTGTATTTTTGCTTTATTTTATTTATTTATTTATGGTGGTGGGGGGTGGGGGTGGGGTGTTTGAGTCTTTATGGTTAGGATCTATTGGGAGACTGCGACCCCAGGGGAGCACACTTTGGGACAAGTCTTAATGCCCTTCGGCAGCTTCCTCCCTGTTGTTCAATACTTAGATCCATTTAGTTTGTAACAGCATTTTTGCTGGGCCTGTAGCTGGTTAGATCTGGTACGGTCTAGTAGCTCTCCAGCAGAGGCTACTAACCATATACTCTGACCCGCTGGTTAGGAGACATCCACGATGTGCTAGTCAATAATGGTGCAGCCAGTCTGGCACTGTCAGAAAATGTCTTTATCTTCTGAAAGCTGTAGAGAAACACTGTACATGCAGTTTTGGGGAAATGCACATCTGTAACACTGTGCCCTTCCTCTAACTTCATTGGATTACAGTGCTCCTCTGAAAATACCCGTGCTTCCCACACACCTCAAGATGCACCTTAGCTTGAGTCCGAATGTAAATCTTTCCACTGCAGGCTGGAAAGCATAGTGTGGGTAGCTGCTTTATGTGGGAATAGCTAGCCAAGATGAAGACCTTATGGTCATGAGAAGAAAAGGGAAAGCTGTTTTTCCTTTGATATCCAGCAAACTTTTCTGGCCTGGCATTACTATTTGGTGGTAGGAATGTCTCTATATATTTCTAGCTCACTCTGGGCAAGGCAGGCTTTTCACTTCCTTGGATTCACTTTCTTACTAAAGAAAGTAGAAAGTTGTATAAAACATGAGTGGTAGGGGAAGGAACTGCAGACCAGAGCTGGGAATACATAGTTTGCCAAAAGTAAAGAGAATTATTAATGCAGATGTAGAGTCATCAGTCCACTTATCTTCCCTCTAGCATTTATGGCTGGGAAGGAAGAACAGGTTTTGACATTGTCTTTGCTATCATGAGATCACTCAAGTCTGAGTGAAAGTGCATTCAGTTCACTACTAGACTAAAACCAGGGCAGGATGTTGCAGTACTCAGAGCACTAAATTTGGGGACCTAGGGCTCAATTCCTTGACCTGCCACTGATTCCTGTGTGAGCTGTGAGGAGGTGACTTACGCTGTCTGTCCTAGGTTCATAGCTGAAAAATGGGGATAATCTCTTGCCATGTAGAAATGTCCTGAGAATTAATACCAGAATTGCATGGAGAAAAATAAGGCTGCTGGGTATTTAAAGTTTGATTTTGTTTTTAAGGCAAATGGAAATGAAAAGCTCTGCCATTCTCAAGAGGGAGGAGAGCTGAGGGTCATGGGCATTTTGCTTGTTTGCCTTCTCCGAAGCCATGATGCTGGCAGTCTTGGGCTTTCTGATTCTCTGGTAGCTGGCATGGCTGGTACTTTGTATGGGCAGCTAGTAATAAGCAAGGTGGCCAAATTGGACAATTTCTTCTTGTTTTCTTCTACTAGAAATAGCCAGAACTTTACAGAAAGTGGAACGTTCATTTTGGATCATTTAATTTTCAGTGATCCAACAGCTTCCAATAGGGAAAAAAAATCATCCAAATTTGTCTGACCAACTGGAATAAAACCTCAAAGGATTCCAAAGAGCTCAATTAGTAGGTCATGTTGCTAAAATAAAAAGCTTAGTTGCTGCCCTTGTGCAATTTATAATCCATAGAAGATATTGCCTGTAGTGAGTTAGTGGAATTCATTGCTAGACAATGTTAAGTGCTGAAGTTCAGATCGTGGGTTTTCAGCAGATTTTATTTAATAAAAAAAGTTTTTAATTGGTAAAGTGTTTGCTGTGGGCCATAGCATACTCTAGGTACGGGAGAAAGGGGTGATACTTTCTGGGGTTCACGGAGTCTCTGGTGTTAGCGTCCTTGTGGCCTGAGGTGGGTAAGGTCTGCGCAGTGCAGTGCACTTTGATCCTATTCAGACAGACTAGACTTTATTGTCTGTAACCTGGGCCCACCTGTCTGTTAATGCAGATGGATAATGGCAGAGGAACAGGAGGGAAGAAGGTAGCAAAAAGGGAGCAGGAACCTGAGCTTGTTTACTGAAAGGACAATAATGAAAGGAGATAACAGATATCAGAGCATTCATGCAAATTTGTCTCTGTATTTTCCTCGTCCAGTGTCATAATAGTAGTTTCACAGGATTCTACACAACGAAAAGAGAAATCTACTCCTTTAGGTAGAGAGGGGTACATCTTTCAATCAAAATTCTTGTATCAAGATATATGATTTTATGTTTTTCAAAATGCTAGTAAGTGTGAAAGAAAAGACTTAAAAAAAAATCAGTATGATGCATAGCCACAGGCTTCTAAAACTAATAATAATAATAAAAAGAATTATTTTTCTAAACTAGCTCACTTTGCAGGAATCACAGAATAAATATTGTCTCTAGACAAAATAATACTTTGAATAGCAGCAAGTGACCAGAGCTGATTCAAACTTTCCAGGTGAATAGTGTATGTGCTGAAAAATGCACTCTATAAATAAATAGGAGGTAGTGATTTGTGCCAAAATGAAATAGTTTTACTTTAAAAAAAAAAAAAAAAACAGAAGGGACGAAAAGAGGGAAAGAGATCAGAAAATATTTGAAAATATTTTTGTAATGAGTAGTTTTGAATTGTTTGGTTTTGGATGTTTGAAATTTGCCAATATTTAAATAATAAAAATGGTTAAGTATCCAAGTACAAACTATAGAATTTCATTTTGGGTGAAAGAAATGTTTCAGCTGACACAATGATTTTTTTTTTTTTTTTTCCTCCCCTAATTGTCTTTATTTTTTGGTTTGGCTAGTGAACTGAAAAATCAATTACTCATAGATCTCCACAGCTGAGACAGTGTTGCATTCATCCTCTTCAAAGTGACTAGCCACTGTTAACATTACTAACAGCAAAACCTATGAAAGGAAAGCTTGTATTGCCACACAGCGTACTTGATCCTCAAGCTGTCTTAGGAGAGTCAGCAGGATTGAGGCTGGTGTGCTTGGAGCCCCATTTTGAGGGTTCTTCTTTTCTCGTGGGTGTCAAATATTTAAGACATTTGAGTTTTTTCTTTATTTTCTGAAACTAAGAGGGTTTATATGAAATAATATTATGTTTAAATGTGGATATCCTCATTTTTAAAATACTTTTGAGATTATTATATAATGAAAGCACTCTCCAAAAAAAGTCTGTGAACAATGCAGGAGTCAAAACCACTTTGTTTTAATATCCTCATTTCCCCTTCCACACACACACAAAACAACAACAAAAAACCCTTACAAGGAACTGAGTTCTAACACTATAAATGGTCAGAAAATAGATTTTCTGAGTAATAAATTCTCAACAGGCATCACGTTATTTGTTCACACATAACCTCCTTTCAGTCCATACGGAATAATACGTAGCCTATTAAAATTAAATATTTAAAATTGAAAGTGTGTCCATTTATGCACGTAAAAGCTACAGGTTGCATGTTAGCTAACTTTCTGTATACTGAGTTCATATTTTAGTCACTTGAGTAGTATAATAACTACTACTAAGTAGCTTGGTGATTAGGTGAAGCCTATTTTGCCATGTCAGGTTAGATCACTGGTACTACTTATTATGGAACTGAACTTACCTTTAAAGTGACAATCCAGCAGTTTTTAAGAAAAGCGTCTGTTGCAAAAATGAAGACTATCATACAGTGATAAAAGGGAGTACACTAGTGACTATAGGTCATGACAAATTACATTAAGCTAATTCCTAAAAGCCAGATCTACAATTCATGTCACATTGTCTCTGTTACATCCCAGAGAAGGTTATTCTTTTGTCTTTGGATGTCTTTAAATTTCCCATTTCATCATACTCTCTGAAAACCTAAATGTGATCTCTAATATTTTAGATAAAGAAAGTTCATTATTCATTATGGCTAGCCTGTTGTTCTTAATTGCTTATGTCTTTATTGTATTTTTGAATAAAATCCTTTCAAATATACCTTTTCTTTGGCCCATGGGCACACTAAATTCATAATGAATTGAAAGTTCTAGCTGATACTGAGTTATCCAAATGTAAGTTTTATAGCATTTATGAGACAGAACACGAGCTCCCCACATATCCCTTCACTTTTATACTTTAAAATAACCTGAGTTAGTTTTCTTGAAATTTTTCTAGGAAAAAAAATCCTCTTTTGGCTCAGGGTCTCTAGGATGTATTGTAATGCTTACTGGGTGTGAACTGTCAGATACTAGGATCTTATATAAAAAATATTAATGATACTTTTTGAAGTTACCTTTTCAAGTTACCTAGAAGTTAACTTTTAAGTTGGAAACCAGTGGTGCGTTCTCAGCTACTCCACTGAGTCGTACCATCTGAAAAGTTCTTTGAGCTTCTGCCAAGACAGAATGTTTGTATTGTTTTGACCTCAAATAAGCTATCATGGAAATACTGGGAGAGGTGTGACATGGGGTGGAAAACTTGGGAATATCCATATCTTGGAGAAACCAAATCATGATACTGAAAACAAACTCAGAATCCAGGATGGAAAGGAAATTGAACATTAGTTTAGGGTGTCTCTGATGTATTGAAAATGGCTGTACACGTGGCCAAAAGGAAAGAATTGCAAGGTAATGAAGAAATGAAAATGGAATTCTGCAGAGATTTGCTTTTTCACTCACTGTTTATGGTGGTAATAGTGATGGAAGAACTGCAAAAGATTTAGATTAATGGGGTATTAGTTTAGAGTTCCTGCCCAGTTTACATACCTCCAAGTTCCAAACGCATTGCAAAAAATTATCTACATTATTTGTGTCTGCAAAATTTGGGCTGGGTATTTCCTTAGGAGAGGCTACTTGATAATAGATCTGGTGATTCTTGTTCTGGAAACTAAACCTGCAGTTGAGTTTAAAGGATTGGGAATGAGAGCGTGCATGAGGAAAGGCTATGGAGGAGAAGATGTAGCATATCTTTCTTTATAGCCAAGTCACAAAATATAGCAATATGCGGTTGCCAAATTGTTGAGCTGTTTGTTAGGGGACCTGAGGGACAGGGATCTTGACCTCCTCCAGAAATGTTAAGTAAACTTGTTATTTATTATCCTGTATATAAAAACCACCCTGCTTTGTCATGTCTGTTTACTCTATTTTCTTTTGTTTCCTTTGGGCATATGCAGTCTTTGTGCTTCTCTTAATCCAGATTTTAGGGGCAGTACTTACAGCTGTTTATACTCTTTACTAAGCACGGATCTGAGGGATATTTCAGGTGAACTGGGCACAGAAATTTGCATGGGAGACCTTCTTATCAGAAAATGCTACTTTATTGAAAGCAAAAATTTCCCCCAGAAGGTGTTAATTTTTTGTAAAGAATTGTGACAAAAATGTCTTTAAGATAAGGTCAAAACTTTAGCATTTTTATAGAAATCTGGTTTCTTCTTTTTGGAATGACTTCTCATTTTAAAATCTATTCTCAATTCTGTAGTGAAACATGGTCTCTAAAGTTGAAATGGGGGGGGGGAATGAGACGACAGTGTTTGTTCACATTCTAACTCAAAACAAATAAAATGTGACAATGGAATGGACAGTTTGAGGCTGAACCTGCAGGAATCATCTCTTCATCTGAATGTTTCTGTTGTCTTCCCTTGGTTCTGGGTACAGGTAAGGAAGGTGTTGTAGTGATGAAGTTCATATCACCAGTGGTTTCTGAAGGAGAACTGCTTGAGTAGGCTATGCCACAAAGAGCCTGAACCTCATGTTGCACATGCGGCTTTGTACTACGTAGGCCGTCTGTGCTCAGAGCATAATGCTATATTGCAAAACAGATTACCTAGTGGTAGGGCAAAATGTCTAGTCCCAACTGGAGACGCAAAAGTGCATCCATGTGTAAAAATGCACAGTTTGATTGACTCTGTGGAATTTCTCAAAAACTGTCTCAATGAGATATAGGAAGGGGCAAAGGTTTGTGGCAAGCTTTTCTTCAAACTTGTTTGCTCATGCTTACCTTGGATGTATTGCCAGTGCCTCTGGCCAAGAGATTCTTGCCTGTGTTTTAAATTGCCGGAAAACTGAAGAAACGAATGATTACTTCAATCTTGGTTAAAATACTGAGCTAATTAAGCTTCTAAGTTGTATTATTCCTGTGCTTCCTACAAAGAAAATTAAGGTAAAAACATTGACATGAATTTCCAAAATGTCTGGAACATTCATCTCCCATTTAGGATCTGAATGGGCTGAAAAGACTCTTTCTCTTTAGAAAGACATTAGACTATAACATCGCTAACTTGCAACACTGGAATTAGTAAATACGTTAGTATCCTCCTATTTTAGGAAATTGTAGCATAAATGTAACTTTAGACCTGTACTGCCCTATGTTTTGCAGGGACTGTTATGTCTTAAGTCAGGCCGTCCATGCACCTAGTTTTTGGCAAGGATGTCCATGGGAACTTCAGGTAATAATACAGAGCATCAAACACAGGCTGTGGACAAAGCCTGTCAGTGGTGTAGGATGTTATCCCAGCTTTATTGGTCAAAGTGGAACTCCAAACCTTGCTGGTAGGAAGTCTATAAAAAGGCTGACATTGAGCCTTCATTGTGTGTTGATCAGCAGTATTGCATCTGCACCGGAAAGCTGTGGAGGTCTTTCTGTAGAAGCTTATCATACAGAACACCAGAACAGTCATAAGCACTCTTTATGGTTCCTCACCTTGATCCGGTGTTCAGTAACACTGGATAACTAAAAAGGACCTATGTCTTGCTATAGGCATTTTCTAAGCATGCTGTTGTCACACGCAGCACCACTTATTTACAGAGTAAATTCTGCGTTATGAGTTTTAGTGCACCTCTCTTTCTTTACCTTCAGTTTGGCTTTCTCAGTTCTCATGTTTTCCTTCTGTCATCATTTCTGCCCTTGATATTGCCTTCTTTACAACAAGAATTTATTTACATGTGCTCTTCAAGAACTCTTCCCAGTGGGCTTCTACCCCTCTCCGTCCCTCTGCTAATGGATTAGATGGGAAATAGTTGGCATTGACATTCCAAAATGTTGTCCAAAGGTTTTTCAGTTAAGCTGAGTCACAAAAATGGTTGCCATTGCTTCAGGTTTTCTGTTGCTGATTCTAGACTACAACTCTGTGCATGTTAAATGGAAAGAGAAGCTAATTTTTGCAGCCATAAACATTAGAGAATTTCTTTCAAGCAAAAGCTCAAATTTCATGATACCTATCACATGCTCCATCGTTAAAGGACATGTCTGACACTATTGCAAAAACAGAGAGCAGCTGTGCTCCTGAACGTACTCATTTTCTGTGCCACTGTAGCCAGGACTGTGGTAGATTTTAAACTCTGTTCCAGAGGCTCTGAGTCCCAGCCAAGGTCCTGCAGAGCTGGCTGAATTTTTCCATTTAAAGCATGTTCTCGTCCCCGGATGACTTTGTGCAGCACTGGCTGGCAGCGGCAGGTGCGTGAGTGCCTAGTCATGCCACAGGGAAGGATCACAGAATAGAAATATTTCATCCTTCGTGGCATGGTATCCTAGAAAAGTATGGGATAGCAATGCTGTTGCTCTAGGTAATCCGAACCTGCGAGGCTCTCCTCCATAGCACTGAGGTAATACACTCGGTGAGCTGGGTCCCCAGGCATAGGTGATATTTCTCAGCCCAGTTTGCATTTGCATCTGTGAGTTGTAGGATGTTTAATCAGCTTCAAATTCTTTGCTATTGCCAGGCAAATGCTCACCTTGTCATTTCTATGTGATTCTATACAATCTCAGGTGCAACCTGGAGACT
This sequence comes from Mycteria americana, assembly GCF_035582795.1. Lineage (NCBI taxonomy): Eukaryota > Metazoa > Chordata > Aves > Ciconiiformes > Ciconiidae > Mycteria > Mycteria americana. The sequence continues at coordinate 42,211,501 of NC_134366.1, read as the reverse complement.
TCTTATTAAGGTTTTTATTAGTAGGAGTGACTTCTTCCCTTCATGATCTGTAAAAGCTTTACATGAGAGAAAAAAAAAGTATTTCCAACATCTCAAAAAATATCTTTATGTGTCTTTCCCATTCAGAAGGGGGAAGATTGGCATGTTGAACACTACCTTATCATCATTCTGACCTGTTACATTATTTTTACGCTGTTTTTGTAATAATTCCGTGGGAAGGTAGCAATCGCCAAACCAATGGCAATCATGAAATACTTGATGATTCTATGTTGGTGAGCTATGCAAAGCAGAGCTGCTCACCCTCTACTTTTCTGTTGCCTGTATCCTTAGCTGCTGCATTCAAAGAGTGATTTGGTACACTCTTACATTGAGGTGAATGTAGAAATTACTCCAAAAATGGCAGTTACTCTAGGGCAAAAACTAGCATGAGATTGGAGTGATCCCTAACCCAATACCTTTATTTTACTAGTGGGTAATGTTTTCCTTCCAATGATTCTTAGTGAAATGCTTCACAGAGGAGCTGAAATTTGGCAAAAAATACTGTCTTTGAAAATTTGGCTCCAGCTGATTTTATACCTAGCAGCAGAACTGTGGATGATCTGCTACAACTGGTTAATTAAATCCTGTGCTGTTAGTCCTCAATTAGACACATTAAATGGCAAACCTTGTTAGCAGATTTGCTGGCCAAAAATGGAGAGATTCCATATATCATTCTGACTACTTTATATTTGGGCCCTTAAAGAATGTATGCAGCTTGTCTAATGAAGTGTCTGTATGTACAAGAGGAAAAAAAAGAAACAGATTTTGGATCTCTCCCTCTGTTGGTCTGTCTGCCTGTGTCTCTGTTCAATGAGTGGGGTAAGACTCCCCTTACGGTTTTTTTTAATGTTTCTTGGACTCTTACCAGCAGGTTTTTACAGTCTGTTGCCTGCCTCTCAGATTAGAAGAACACTGGCATATTTTAACAGTTTCCTAGGATCCAAATAGTCTTTAATTAACAGGGAATTGATGTTTTGGAGTGCAACCAAAACATGGGAGACATTGGAAGCAGAGAACGGGCTTGGATCCTTCCAGCTTTTAGCTAGCTGTGGTAAGGGGCAAACAAGTAAGTAAAATAGGGTCTGCTGCAAACAGGTAGCAACTTATTGGTATGCAAGGGGATTTCTTCATTTGCATTATGTTCCCACAGAGCTGGTGGTTGGTAGCGTTAGCCGGGAGGAGCTTTCTGCTGCACAGAGTCTGAATCAGCTCCACCCCTTGCAAGAGCAGAAAGCGTTCGTCGGTACCTTCCCGTAAACAGAATTTCGGTGGCTGCTGAAATTGTTCTTAATTTAGATTTGTATTGATCAGCTGTTGAGGCAGCAAGGTATGTTGTGTTTGCGAGGTTTAGGTTGACTCTGAAGCTGTAAGCTCCATGGGTGAACATTTAATTAAAAATTCAAAAGTTTGCAAATGACGTGACTTTTGCTGAGCCAAACAGCTAGTTGTTGTTCTTTTTCTTCTGGAGCAGTTTGCCTTTGGAGGGTTGAGCAATAAGGTTGGGATGAAACACTGAAATTATAGCAGAAGGAGACTAGCTGAAGTTCCAGAGGGAAGTCAGACATATGCTGAACTATTGTTCCAGGTAATCCAGGGAGAGAAATGGTTTATTAGCTGATTTTAAATAATGATAGACTGATACCTGAAGCGATTACTGGCAAAGAATTATAACCAACAGTCACTGAGTCAGCTGTGCTCTTTTTCAGTAGTGCAGTAATTTGTGGACAAATACAAATGTATTTGTTTAATCCAATATTGTCTTTTTATTGTTGCTTTTTTGTGTTGGCACTTTTTTTTTTTTTTTTTTTTTTTTTTTTTTGCCCCTAATCATAGTACTTGCTGAATGCCTTCTGTCTCTTTCTACGTGTAGGTGGTACATGCCAGAGCCCTGCTCTTCCAGCCCTAGTGCGTCCTCCTGCTCCACCTTTGCAGCCATCGCTGGATATTAAACCATTTCTTCCGTTTCCTCTGGACACTGCCGCAGCAGTCAATCTCTTCCCCAACTTCAATGCAGTAAGTACACTCCTAACAGTTACTGTCCACTTCAGTGAGCCACAGTTTCCATGGAAGACTCAAGAGGGCACAAAGTAGAATTTTATGTACTCAATTAAACCTGGAATATCCTCTCCCTTACTAAGGGCCAAATAGCTCTTTCAGACACACGGGTAGGCCATAAATTAAAGCCTAGCTGAGTGGTAGCCAGAAGTAATGTAGAAGGAAAAAATGATATGATCCCAAGTGACATGCAATGAAATTGCAGGCCGTATTCAGTCCCAGGGCTTGTGAGTTTCCCACTCTAATTTAAGATGTGCAGAGTTTCACTAACCTACAGTGCGCTGCAACTCTCAGAGTGAAACTCTGAGTGATGGCGTTCTACATCCCGTCTCAACAGGCTTCCTGAGAAATACTTAAAATTTACAAATGGGAGGGGCTACAAAAGATAAAACTGTCGGGGCAATTAAAGTAAGAATGAGAACAGCATTAGCTGGTATATAAGCTATTCCCTGGCAAACAATACAGTGTATTTTTTTCAGGTTAGGATATGTTTTTTCTCATGCCTTAGGTTAGAACAAGGTTAGATTTCTCTTTAATAATTTTTTTACTTAGTAGGACTATCTATGATGATAGAAATCTTATTGCTCCTTAAGTATTTTCATTATTTTACTGAACTATGTCATGAATGTTTCAATTTTCCTGTTTCTGGCTGAGATATTTAATGCTCTAAAAGAAAAAAAAAAGTCTAAATTGGTTTTATGTTAATTTTGACTTTATAGAATTATGCCCCTTTTTAATGTGAATGTACTCTGGCAAGTTCTTTTCCTTATTTACATATACTAGATATAGAAAAAAAAATTAAGAATCTGTGTGCTTACCTACTTTGAGACACACAGAGAGGGGTGGAATTTGCCATGCCAAAACAATTCTAATTAACATGCAAAAATCTTAATTACAATAATTAAGAGTAGTAAAAGAACATGCCCATTCTAGAAGCAATTTGTAGTAATCAATAGCAAATTTCCATAATTAAATGTTCATTTATTTACCTTTTATGGATGTTCATTTTGTTTTAAGCAATTAAAATGAACTAATTGTCAAAAATATTTATTTATGCAGTCTTAAATTCAAGCAATTCACAGCATTAATAGAGATCAGAGAAGCTATAAGCTGCAAGTCTTAAAATGCTCAGAAACAATATGTCGAAGTATTATTACAAAGAAACTTTCTATTACAAAGAAACCTTTTCAAATTTTAAAATGTATATAGGTATGCAGCAAAGTTTTGAAAAGTGCTGGTTTTAACCAGTTACTGATAAATGGATAATGAATGAATGGATAAACTTAATGAAATGGATAAACTGTTAGACTGGTTTAGTATGCTTTAGGGGTTTTTTTTACCAGTTTTGCTTTGTGATCACTGTTTGTATTTAATGCAATAGGCCAGCTGAATTTTTAGAAATTATCTATTAGAATTTCTGTGTTTTTCAGGATTTTCCATAGTTCAGAGTCTTCAGATTGTTTTGCAAATTGTTTAACTCTGCGTAATTCAAATGCAATTTTAATGATGAATTTTAATAAATAATTGTTAATCTTGTGTTGTTCCATAAATTTGCAGTTTCTTTTTTCTTACAAAGACTGATTTTAGACTATAATTATCTTGGGGGAGAGGGTGGGGAAGATGTGCTCATATTAATTTGGAAGTACAAAAGCAAAAATAGACTCCTATCAAAACCCTGTTATTCCCGAACATCATCTTAGTAGTTTATCTTTTGGTATAAGCACTGTAGTTGGACTTCACAGACTCCTTGTCTCTTCAATTTTTCAGCAAACTGAGCCTAGGTTTCAAGAATGAGACTAGCAGCCCTTTTTAACAGCACTCTGAAGTTCATTCCCATGCAAAGTACTGCTTCCTGTGATGTGTGGCCATCTGCCAAGTCCACCTTTGCTGACTATGTCAGTCCCGAATGTGCGGATGTTGTCGTCAGAGCTGCTGTCATCTACCTGCCTTGCTGCTCATAGTCTTTGCCTTGCAACGTGACCTTTGCCTTCTCATCATGTGTACTGACATGCAGCATAATCCTCAGTGTTCCCATTTTCATTCTGAACAGTACATTATTGAATGCTGCTATGTTTAGCTCATATGCCAGAGCTGGTTAATGGCATCCTCCAAACATGTAGGCTAACTGAGAAGTTCTGCATATTTCCAGAAATTCTTCCCAAGCTGACGAATCTTTAAGGGACACATCAGCTGCTGCTGAGCATTATCAGCCTGAGGAGAAGGTAACCACCCACAAGTCATATTAGACTTTAAACAGGACCTCTGACAAGGGCTTTAAGTATGTGAATGTGAGACAGGAAGCAAGTGTTTAACCCAAAAATGATCTTCGTAAATATGCATGCTCATGAATGATTGTGGCTGTTGATAATGCTTGATATTCTTTGACTTCATTGACAATCCTACACAGTGTCAGTGGAGAAGCATTTATGTTCTGTGGCTAAACCAAGGTCAAGCAAGTGGTCAGTAAAAGAGAACCTGAACTGGACGTTCTCTCTCGTGTTGTCGATAAATTAGCTTTACCCTTGATTGAGACGGCAAGGTCATAGATTGTGTCTTAGGAAATTGATTTCTAAAGACCTCTTGACCCTTGCACAATTCCACGGGAACTAATGAGTTTGGCAGCATGTCCAGGCTACTTCCCAAGCAGCTAGAAGGAAGTCCAGAGTTTTGGCCATTTACTGGCCACTTTTCAACAGCCTTTGCTTGAGAAGAGCACGATCAAAGAGAAATTTGAGTAAAAATTCAGTCATGTTTCAGAGAAAAGAAGTGGTCTCTCGTTATGGAAATCCTAACTCAACTTGAGAGTTTGGTTGTGATAGCCATAGGCATCTGAGCTAATCAGCCTAAGTTTCTTCGCAAAAGATAATGGAGAAAAATAAGCAATTTCTTCAATTTTTTAAGTGGAGAAAAATACACAAAGGTAGGTTGCAAGGCAAGCACCCTATATGTCTACTTTGCCATGAAGCGAACCCTGAAAGTTCCCATTCGTCTCTGCTGACTATAATGAGGGACTGGCTCAGCTGCATCTACATTTAGTTAGATGAATCCCACATTATGGGACAGGTCATATGCTATTCACAGCTGATATATTAAACTCCACTCAGAAATCAGATGACAGAAGTGCTGACATTGTATTGTATGTTTACAGAGGAATGCTCCCATTTATCAAGCAGTTATGCTTCTAATTTTATCTAAAGACAATCTTAAGGGAATTTGAGGATTCAGATGAACTGGATAGAAATATTAGGAGAGGTGAAAGCAAAAGTAACTTACCAATGGAGAATCTCAGGCACATACACAAGAACTAACAAAACCATATACTGATCTTAAGTATCACAAATAAGAATAGTAAGGTGTTGTATTTTATAACATTTCTTCACTCTAATTCAGTTTATTACAAACATAAGATTACTTTATTTGTTACTGATTATTTTGCTCTAAAGCTAGCTCAGTTTTTGCTGGCCGCCTCTGAAGAAAACATTCAGCACTGATTTCTACGAAGGCAAAAGCTTTCATCAGAGCAGAGAACAGAAGAGATAACATGGGGTGTGCAAACCTTTATCAGTGATATCTCTGGACACTGAGGAGAGGGAAAAGTAAAAAGTGAGTAACCTGAGAAATGCAAGGAAGATAACATTTGAACCTTTGAACCATTCAGTTTCAGGAGGAACATTTTCTATTTATACAAGAAAGCATAAAGCAAACATACCAATTAACAATCTGGTTAGTTGAACATTTGTAGGTGCTATGCTCTTAATTGTGAAGTAAATGAGTACCCTCAAGTCGTATGTAAAAAGAAATTTTAGCAACACAGCTGTTTAAACTGAAAACAACCCACTGGTGCAGACCCTGAAAAATCATGTGTTCATTGCAAGTTTATATGATATAAAAAGATGAATCAAGTGTATGGGATTTAAATGGCTAAACTTTATAAATGATGCTTATGTAGCTTTTTAAAATACGATTTGAGGATTGTCAGAGGAATAGAAAAATAATTAAATTGTCTATTCTGACAATGTTTGAGATAATTTAGAAAACATTTGGTGTAATTCTGCGTTTTCATCTGCAGAGTGAGAAGCTCTAAGTCTGTGTGCTTCTAAGAACTAGTTCCTAGAGATACAAAGCTTTAGCAGTTGTATTGACCAGCACACGCTGGTCCGTGAGCTCATGTGAATGTGCATGTGTGGTGTTTCTGTTCATGAGCCAATGGTTGGTTGCAAAGAAATTTCACAAAGCATCAAGTCTAGAAGTTAATTAACTTGTAGGAAAATATTGATATGAGTCCCTGGACTAAGAGGAAATGCTTCATTTTGCTAGACATCAGTGTCAGCCCTAAGTGACCCTCCCACAGAAAAAACCTCAGTTGGATCTTTTTTATAGTCTCCAAAGCCCATCATCCTGAAAGTACAGATGCATCGGAAACCAGATTTTACTTATTTCTGAAGCTCTCAGAATTATATATTTCAGCCTCCTGAGAGACAGAACTCAAAGTTTACAAATCCAGGACATGTGCCATTACTAAGTGGAAAATCAGACAATGCATTGCACTCCTTGTTTGTTTATTCTTTGAAGGATATGCTGACCATTCTCCTGAAAAATTTCTAAAATGTATTATATCACACTTTGTAGACTGTAGTATGAGCATAATCTGTAGTGGAAGAGATCCACAATGTAGAAGATCTGAGTAAATGCTTGTAAGCACACATAGGGATGTTGCTTGAAAAGCTCCATCCTAACTCCAAATTAAAGCCTGATCTCTCCTTGTTGCCAGTGGAAAGTTTCCCAAAGAAGCATCCTTTGGAAAGAAACATGATTACAGTTTTGACTAGAAACATATGACTTGGAAGAGCAGTGGCAATGTCAGAACTGTACTAAACATGGATGGAAAATGAACTGTTACTCTACAGACACCTCTTTCTCATGATCCATCTGTATTAATCCATGTTCAGTCCACTGATTTTTTTCCTATTTGCTTGTTCTATGCCAATAGCCCCTGGTGCAATATCTAGGGCTTCATGCTTCGTCTTCCCCTGGTAGAGATTTGCCGTATGAGAAAGGAGGAGGAGGTAACAGAGGCCATTGCCCATAGATTAGGGCTCCTAAGGTAGTGTTCCAGCGGCAACTTGGGTTAGGGTGCCAAGGTAGTGCTCCTTGCTTCCTGAAAACCAGCCTGTGCAACATCCTAGCAGCTGCCAGAGCGGCACAAAGGCTGCCCTCTCTGTAGGGGTGAAGCTTGTGTTTGTAGGTATCGGTAGCGGGCAGTTATGGCTGGCTTGTTTCACTGGGAGCTGCTTTTTCCCTGCTCTGGTCTTGCTGTCAGGCTCTGCCTGGCCTGCTGATAACCACCGAGTTAGCCCGTACAGAGCGTAGCTTCGTGGTTGCTTGGGAAATGCAATCTTGTCCTATTGTGGCCAGACAACTGATAGAAATGGACAATGTAGAAAACCTGCTTGCTGACAAGTATTTCTGGGAAGGGTTATGCCAGGAAATGTGGAGAAAACCTGTCAAAAAGCTGCCAGAAGAAATTTTAAAAATCTTTTCCTTAGGCTCTTGTCCCGGATAGTTTTTTATCTAGAAGAGAGATATGTGCCGCAGAAATGATGTGCCAATTTTCTCGATGTTACAAATAAGATGTAGCTTTTGATAGTGAAGAGTGGAGAAGGAATCTGAAATACATGTTAGTTTTTCTAAACATTAGCAGCCTCAACTTTACAAAATAAACCCAGTTTTTTTGTATGTCTCTACATAATGGTTTTGGTTTATGTTTTCCAACTTAATTGAGCAGAGGAGCATAATGAGACTATTTTTCCTCAACATATAAAGTGCTTTAAAGTTCACTAGTGATGACATGCTGTCAGAATGCTTTTTTTCCAGAAGAGGATAGTCGGGGGACAACACAATGGCCTCAGTTTCATGTGAATCAAAGTGGAATACTGCCTATATAGAAGAACTTGGCAGTAAAAATATAGTCTGTGGTGATTTGTAATGTTAGTTCTATGAGAAGGACCTTTATCAGGTAGAGAACTGTATTGCACCAAATTGTTAATTTGTTAGACAAACAGAGGGGATTATTGCTTCTGGGGATATTCCTTGCATGGCTGCTCATTTACAGGTGTCTAGAAGCAGGGGGTTTGGCTTGCTCTTTTCCTTTCCATAGCACTGCAACTGAGCTGTAAGATAGCTATACCCTTCTTTATGGTCTATATCTCTATTGCTGTTTAGCTGAATATTTTTCAAAATAGGGAAGATTGCAAAACGAATGTTTGGGTTCAGGAATTCTTTATTATAATAACATTTTCATCACTGGCCAGGACGTTTAATTAAGAAGTCTGCAGGGGAAGAAGAGGGATTAGGGAATAAGCAAACACAAGAAAATCCTGGCAATTCAGATGTTTTTATTTGGTGCTTGCAAAACAGGAATGAATCAACATCAGTATGAAATACTCAGTTATTTGAATTGGCCAGATTTATTTGCTGTACATTTAAATCCTTAATCTACACCCTGGGCTCTGTTTGAAATAATAGTAAAGCTCTGATTCTCTGATGCAGAGGAAATGTTCACAGCTCAGGAGACATGGTGAAATTAAGCTCTTCATCTTTTTCCAGTTTTGAGTCAGTTTAGGGTGGATCCAGATCTCCAGGAACGCTCTGTCTGCCTGTTCTTATGTATTGTCTATGCTCTATGTCATGGGCAGGCAACAGAGCTCATATTCTGACTTGTATAAATGAGTGTTCTTGCAGCCCTCAGGTAACCTTCCCATGGTTGCCTGTGATTGCATGGCTGTTATTTTTCTTTGCACTGCAGAGCGGCTGGGCAGTAATGTCTCAACTCCCTAGCAGTTGTCTCCAGAATGATTGCTATTATTTTCTTTGGACTTGACGCATTGTTAAGGAGCATCCTACTAAATGTAGCCTTAATACCTTTGCAACCTCTGCTTGCAATTTATAGCAGGGACTCCTGCAAATTTCAACGCAGGCATCAACAAAAGTTTTCCTGTTATCTTTCTCTTAGCATTACCTTACATTTTAGCAGCAGTCCTGGCCCTGTTTTTGGAACTGCTTTCATTGGGACCATGTGAACCTCACGACGTTCAAGAAGGCCAAGTGCAAGGTCCTGCACCTGGGTTGGGGCAATCCCCAATATCAGTACAGACTGGGTGATGAATGGATTGAGAACAGCCCTGTGGAGAAGGACTTGGGGATACTGGTGCATGAAAAATTGTACATGAGCCAGCAATGTGTGCTTGCAGCCCTGAAAGCCAATCGAATCCTGGGCTGCATAAAAAGCAGCATGGCCAGCAGGTCGAGGGAGGTGATTCTCCCCCTCTACCTACACTCTCATGAGACCCCACCTGGAGTAGTGCATCTAGTTTTGGGGTCCCCAATAAAAGAAAGACATGGATCTGTTAGAGCGGGTCCAGAGGAGGGCCACGGAAATGAACTGAAATTCACGAAAATGAGGGTGGAACACCTCTCCTATGAAGAAAGGCTGAGAGAGTTGGGGTTGTTCAGCCTGGAGAAGAGAAAGCTCTGGGAGGACCTTATTGTGGCCATTCAATACTTAAAGGGGACTTATAAGAAAGATGAAGAGAGATTTTTTTTTTAACCAGGGCCTGTAGTAACAGGGCAAGGGGCAATTTTTTTAAACTGAAAGAGGGTAGGTTTAGATTGGAAGAAAGAAATTTTTTATTATGGGGGTGGTGAGACACTGGAATAGGTTTTCCAGAGAAAAGTTGTGGATGCCCCATCATTGAAAGTGTTCAAGGTGAGGTTGGACGGGGCTTTGAGCAACCTGATCTGGTGAAAGATGTCCCTGCTCATGGCAGGGGGGTTGGACTTGATGATCTTTAGAGGTCCGTTCCAACCCAACCCGTTCTTTCATTGCTCATAACTTATTTGAACAGTTTTAGGATTATGTTCCAATTAGGGAATTAGCAGTCTCCTATGCTCATGGCGAGCAGCTGTGACCTCTTGCCACATAGAATACAGCAGTCTTGAGAGCTTAGAGGAGTTCACTTGTGGGTACAAATGGGTAGATACCGTAAAAAAATCCATTAAAAAGTTTTATTTTTATTTAAATTAAATTTGTATCAAGGGTGTTGCAACCTTCTGTGATTGCTTTCAGTAGAAATTCAGGTTTCTAGGATGCATGTTCTCCTGGGGAAGCAAATGCCAGGATTATCTTAAAATAGCCTAAGTTTGTGTCATTTCACCTTGCTGAACATTATAATACCTATCCTTGAATTCATCTCTGTAACTGTAATGTGGATGTAAATTATCCGACCATACCTGTTTCCTGGTTGCTGTCCAGTTTTTGGAGCGTAATGTGTGCCTTTGGTAAATCTGTTTTGATTTATCCGTAAGACTTATTATAGTATGAGTGTAGTAGCATCACCTGTGTTTGGCCTTCTCTAGCTACCATCTCTGTTGGCATTCAGTGCTATGGCCTCATTCAAGGTCCTTACAGATGTCTCAATGCTGGTGGTCATTTGGTAATTGCCACCTGCAGATTGTATTTACTTCATGGATGTGGGTAGGATGTTGTTCTTTGCACAGACATATGCACGAGCATATAGCACGTGGCCTTCCACCATGTCCTTGATAGCCTACAGTTTCTTCAGGATTCTTCTGGCAGTATATCACTCTTCAGCACCTTGTGGCTGAAGAACAGATGTTTGCGCTGCTCCTTTTTGCCATGTGAGAATGGGTGGACTTCTAACTAGTCTCCACCAATTCTGATGTCCATAATTAACTAAAAAGGTCTGAGGCAGGAGCACCCTGTTTGTGTAAGCTCATGACTACACTATTAGATAAATATCCATTCAGTAGGTTATGGAGTATAAACTTGAAGGCATTTTCATGAGCAGTGTTGTAGGCTGGAAATGATCTCTGGACAAAGGGCTCCACATACCTAAAAATGACACATAGCAAGCTTTGTTTTATGTGTATTTTTGTTATTTACTTAAGTGGTTTCTTGTTATTGTTAAAACAATCAATAGGATCTCAATATTTCACATGCTTGTTTGTTTAACTGATTATTAGTAATAGCAAAAGAATAGACTTTCTGAGTTATCTCATTCTGCCTTACACATTTGCTGGAGGGCACTGCACAGTGCGCTGACAGATAACTTGCTGTTGGAAAGTCATAGTATCCAAGGCAAAGGCAATAGCACAGCCTTTATTGGGGACTGAGGGTCCCTCAGGCTTTTGCTTTGCATGCAAAACATTCTCGTAAAGGAAATTAAATTAAGTACTCTTCAGATTTGTCAAGTCTTGATGAGTGGAATTACTTAAAACTAAATTTTATAAAGCATTTTCTAAAGCATTTTAAATAATGTTTTAATCAGTTGATGTTTACACCCTTTGTCTTAATAGCACTCAGATGAAAAAGATCAATGATTATTTTATTCTGCAAAGACTATAAAACTTTAATGGGTTGCATAATAAGTGTAACTCATAAAATCTACGGTTTAAATACGGATGGTTATTAACCTGTTTTTAAAAAGCTGCAATTAAAGTGAAAAGGAATTACTTAAAGCAATGATTTGATTACTGTAGTCTGAGGAGGAAGAAGAGTGATAAAATTCTAAAAATCAATATTATTTCTGTTGATGAGACAGACATTTGGAAAGATTTAAAATAAGGTATGAATCTTTCCTAGTCTTAGGCATGTTTGTGTTGCTAACCTATGTACTGAATAACTATGAATAACTATGTACTGAATTTTTTTGTACAACCTGCAGTTTGTTCTTAGGAATTTCAAAGATATCTGTTGAAAAAAGCATGAGTTTGCATGATAGGTAGTTTTACACACAGTAAATACATTCCTAAGCACAATTACCTCATTAATTGCTTATTCATAGCATGCATTAACAGTGCTGCTGTTATTCAAGAACTTGTCCTAAAACACACTCACTTTTATCCTTATGATAATAAAAAGATTTGGGGCTCGCTCTTTCCCACTCTTTTTAGTCACAGTAGTTTGGGCTGGTAAATGGCACATACTGGAGAACCCATTTATCTGGAATCATTATTTGATGCACTCTCTGATGGAATATTTCTGTAGTGTCCATGTCCTGTCTAATTTATTTTATCCTAACATTTTTTTGATAAGGGAAGAAAATCCCCAAAGGTTATATGTGGGACTTGTACAGTAGAATTGGATATAGAACTCCAGATTCTCATGCAACTACTGTTTTTCCTGGCATCTTTCCTTTGGCTCTACTGAATGCTTAAAGTAATACTGTGTAAATATCCATAGAGATTAAATTAGTAATCAAAATAATTCATAAAAAATAGTACAAAAGCTCGAATCTCTCAGGAAATCAGTGTTTCTCTTTTAAATGCATTGGTTTATATAAAATAGATGAGTATCAAATTTTTACTATTTAAAAGAATACAAATCAATGGTTTTCTGTCAAACATGATATTCTGTCCAGAATTAAATGCTTTGTGATGTCATGAGTAAAAAGTTTTAGATTACATATTACACTTACATATTATTTTTTATCAGAAAGAATAAAAAAATTAAAATAAGTTGTGTAGTTTCCTTACACAACAAAAGCAATCATGTTTAGAATGAAATGTAAAAGCTGTCTTAACAACTCACAGCAGAAGGCTGGATAGTCTATAACAATGAAAATTGCAGGTAAAAAATAAAAAAATATATAGGAAAGAGACATTCTTAATTCCAGTTAGAGGTGGTGTAAAGCCTGCTGGAAAGCTGACCAGCAGAAGTTTCTTTCAGTAGTTTGCTGCTGTGAAATTGCTAGGTTGTTTGAATAGCAGAGAGCATGATCCAAATGGATGGAGGCCATGGCAAGAGTTCCTGCAGCTGAACAAAATAACCCTGTGAAGGGAATATTTGAAGAAAATTTTAGGGGACCGGTATTACTTTAAGTTATTCCTGGGATGTTTTCCAAGAAGCCAGAAAAGGTGTAAACCTGCAACCTTTACTTCCTTTATTCCTGCACAGTTTTCACTAGGCTTCTCTGTAGTCCATCATGTCCATGCTTTGTTAAAAATCCAGGGAACTATGTCCACCTTACAAAGATACCAGTTTGGTTTCCTGAAAATAGTATAGGCCGATTATCAGGGGCTTTTTGTTCTTAAGCTAATCAGCCCTCCCCCTTCAGAAGAGTCAAGCAGCTGATCTGATGCACCTATGCATCTTTAGTTTTTAGGGCAGCTATGGTACCTGAGGGTGGTGCAATGGGATTGTAACAAGGTAACAAAAGCCAGGACCAGGCCGAAGCATTATCTGTTCCTATAGCCTTTCTCTGGCAACTTAAGGAAGAGCCGAAGAGTAGAGAACACATACAGCAACACTTGCCAGACAATGCCTCCAGTGAGGTATATTTTAGGAAGTTCTTGAGCCAAATGTGTTGACTTAGCATGGCATGGCATGGCATGGCATGAGGTAACACACTGAACTGGATGGAATCAGCAGGAGAGTTTGTTTATTTTAACTACTAATGAGGTAATTTGAGTTTCCTCATTCCCTTCTCCAGACGGTGCCTAATATATCCAGGCAGGGAGATACATAGAAAGATTTCCCTGGGCAACCTAAGTAGTAGGAAGAGGTGGAAGTATATGAACTATGACTTGCTATAAACAGTAGAAGTCTAAGGATGATTTTTAAGGTGCTGTGCTTGTGGGAGCTGGAAGGGGATGAAGAAATGCCCGTCACCTTACTGATACTTTGTGTTTGAAATGTACTGATTTGCTAATGCATGATCCAACCCATTACATTATTGGTGTTGCTAGGACTCAGATGACAAAGATAAATCAAAGGGGTGATGCCAGTGTTAATTATAGCAGTGCCCTCCCAAACGGCACTATCAGCTCTGGGAAACAGCTAAGGCTATTGTTGGCGTTAGAAAGTAACATGAGAGAGTGGTGTCTGGTAGAGGAGCGGCAGTGCGGAGACTGCCGGTGAAAGGATTGGAAAATACTGAATATATGGCGTTGGGCTTGGAAGAGAGGTGGGAGGAAGAGCAGAAGGTTTTCGAGAAGAGAGACTTAGAAATATCTCAGAACAGGTATTTGAACAATGCATTTGCTTCACACACACGCACACAAAAGTAATGGTGGAAACATTGCAAAGCAAGTTAAAGTATCCAGTTTCCACTTAAAGAGTCCTTCGTCTTTGTTCCTGGCAGGAACAGTTCCTTTCCTTTTTAGTTACATGCTTTTCCCAGGAAATTAGTATCTCCTGAAACTTTTTGAAGCAAGTCTGTTCTCTCTAAATCTATCTTACTGGTTTTCATTTTACGGGAGCTGTATCTGCTTGAAACCTAATTATGTTTTTCATTCTAAATTTGAAAGAAAAGAGAGAAATTACCTCGGTACTTACTGAAAATATGTCTCAAACTGAACTAAAACAAGCACGAAATTAAAAAGAGTCTGTGCTTCTGAAATCAGAGAAAATCCTTCTTTAAGAACAAATCCTCAGATACTGTAAAATGTCATAGCTCCACAGCTGTTCACTCTCTGTTCCTCAGTAAGGATTCCCTGATGAAGGGGAATTGTTCTTAAATTTCTGTGCACAAAGAGGATAGCATGTATCTTTTGGTCTTAAGTGCCTTTTTTTTCCATTAAGCAAAGCAATAAATAAAGGTAAAGTCTGTCTCAGCAAATACTGTGTATGCATGTCTCCTCTGTAGTGTCATAAAAAAAAAATCTCCTATCTCTTCAAACAGGCTGAGTTTGTAGAATGTGAAGAAATGTCTGTTTCGAATCACACTGAATTGCACAAAAACTACAGATCTGAAGATTAGTTTTTATTTTCTTTTATTTGCTAGGACCCCAACATTCAGTTGGTTGGGAAAAGTTGTATTTCATTTAGAATTATTTCCTTTAGCTCTTCCTTCACAAACCACAGCAACTTTTTCAAAAGTCCTTCAATTTCTTTTTTAGAAGCTGCTGTGATACAGCAAGAGATTTGGCACATAAATTGATGCTGACCCTGAGGGTAAATAGTTCTCTCTGTGAGATGCTAAATTTAGTGTCCCTTGAGCAGCTCAGGTGAAAGTACAAACAAGCAAAATTCTGTGGTTAACGGCATTTGTACTAATACAAGGAAAGCATTAACTTTGAATGTAAACAAGTTAAGAGAAGGAAGTGTTAATTTTGGTAAAATTAAAACTTTCTTGTCTTCTAGTTTAATGAGAAAAAGGCAGAACCTAACCAACTTGGAACTCAAAAATACAGAACACGCAACATACAAAATGTGTTAGGATTCTCATCCTTACTTACTCAGTTCTGTGATTTGATTAATATCTCTGCTTCATACTAGTTGGACTCACAGTAAAACACTGCAATATTTTATCTGTTTCTTAAAACAGCATTTCTGTGGACCAGAACACACCAGGAGAAAGATTGTGAAGAACAACTTCAAGTTCAGTAATTAAACATCTTAAACATTTGTTAAGCTTTTTAGTAAGATACAAGATTAATCAGTAAAGCAAAAAGCCACTTAATACTGCAATAATGTATTATTTAGTGTATAACTTCTCTTAAATAAGAGGAGGATTAACAATCATCTGCTTTGGTCTTTAGCTATCATTAACAATGTTTAAGTCTTCAACCTACGCAGGGATTTAAGATGATTATATAATCAGCAGATTTTTTTTTTTTTTTTTGGATGGCTACAGCTGGTGATAAGCATGCATTATTCCAGGCTTCCAAGCTGTGCTAAGAAATGATTGTCTTGCTAGGCTTTTGTCACATAATAGTGTAAAAAATTCTTGATTTCAGTCGTTCCTGGCTGTTCATAATACAGAATGAGAGAGAAACCCCAAGTCTTAAATAAAATTTTGTTGAGGAAGCAGATTCTTGCTGATAGAGATGATTTTTAACAGGATGGGCAATTTTATTGGATAAAAGTTGCCAGTCTTACAGATAGCAGCATTCAGGTAGTTTTTGAACTTAGAGAAGTTCTGTATGGCAACAGGAACTTGTGGGGACTCATTGCAAGCTTGGAAATTAATTTGGATGCTGTTTGTAGCCAGCCCAAAACTCTAGATGATAAGATAGCCATGCATTGTTTTCATTTTTTCTCCTCATGTTGTCTGAGCCTGAAGTAGCCTCTTTGATGTATTTCTTCCTCAAGCCAGTAATACTGAAGCACGCAGAACAAAAGAAAATCTGTTCAAGTTAGTCTAATGAGTTTGAACCTCAAAGGTCCAAGTTTAAATTATAGTCTTTTAAAACACATCCTTAGGCCTTATTTTATTTCATCTCGTTTATCCATCATTAGTTTTACACAAGAGATGCCAATTCTGAGTACCTTTAATTTGGCTTTACCATCCATCTGTTTTGTTACAATGTAATCACTACCAGCCCCTCTTTCACTTCTGCTCATTCAAGTGATTGCTAGCTGGAGCTTCCATTTAAATCTCCATGAAGAATTTTATAAAATAAATACTGCTAAAATATCAATAAGTTGCCTTCCATTCAAATGGTTAAATGGCAACATGAGACAGTATGCTTAGACCACAGTTGTGATCCAGTAACTTCTTAAATTGTAATTCCAAACAGATTACTGACCAGCTCTGTGGCTATTGGTCATTTGTTCAATTTCCAGTTGAGTCCCTTGTGTGGAGCAAGTCCAGTGTGCTTCTGCACCCTTTGGCGTGGACAACCTAAGCAGATGGGCAGAGATCAGTAACTTCAGCAAAATGGGTCTTGACTAGTTCTACAGACTGCTCATCCCCATTAGCTAATGACAATTCCCAGGGCCTAGTCAAGCTTCTTCTGACTTTGGGAAAGTAATATCTCCCTTTTAGCGCTCTGATTTACTTCCCATTTCTGTAACAGGAATAGTGCCTTCATGCCCTCGAAGCTCTGTTTTCATGCTCTGGTTGGTGTTTTGAAAACAGACTAATATTCACAGAAAGCTTGGAAAATGTAATGTGTCTCAAGAGCCCTACAAGTGATAAAGGATTACAGATATCTGCCCTATGAAAGTTTTTATGCTTCTATCATGTGCTTTTGAGTCACAACCCACTGATCCCTTCCCCCCCAAAATCTACAAAATGTTTATCAGTATTCGGTTATCAGGGTTTGTCAGTGATGACTGCTTGATACCATCACCTAATTTCTGTTTTCATGTTAATATCTATCACAGCTATGCTTAAGGCAAAATTATGCCTTAATGCCTAAAGGCATTTTTTTCATTGCTCCATCCAGATAAAAAAAAATACGATTAGAGGTAAGAAGATAAGAGGTAAGATTGTTTAATCTGTACAGGTACTACCTCATTGGTTCATCTCTAGATAAGCACATGAAAATATTACATAAAAGTAAACATTTTTAGGTTGTTGAAAAGTTTGTCTGGAATGATTTACTGCAGCAATCTACAGGTCTTTCTGGTGATGTTGAATAGTTCTCCCCCTTTCCTACACCTTTCACCTCTATTACAGTGTCTTCCTCAGAAGCATATGGCTCTAACTACTGAGCTTTTCTTAACTTAGTGTTCATATCTGATTTTTATTACCATCACTGTCTGCTGGCTCTTCCTTAGGTAGATGGTTAATTAAAGGAACTATTTTGAATATATTCAGATTTGGCCTTCTAATCAATCTTAAGGAACTGATTTAAACAAAGAATGCAAATGAGTATATTTGATCTATGAAGACAAATGGCTTAATCCAATTGTGTATTAGACCTCATATTCATATTCATGTAATGATTTAAAAGGGGGATGGTGGTAGACCTCCATGAACTTCGTGGTAGAAAGAACAAGCAATTAGACTGCCATAGGCGTTTCTGGCTTTTACTTGGGGAAAAATAGAGATAAAGTTTTGGTACAGAGTGGGGAAAATAAACGTTGAAACAAATTACCAATATTTTCTTTACTTTAAGTTAGAAATTTACAGTCATTAAATAAACTTATTCCCTGTAATGATAAAGCCAGTTAAAAGATCAGTGCTGAAAATCAGTATATTTAAATACCTTAATAAGATCTGAGATATTTAACGTGACTCTATTCCAATATAAAGGAAAAAAAAGTCTGGCTTTTTGTTCTCTCACTTCTACAAGCTTGATAGTTCAAGCATGTGTCAAAGTATGCCCCTAAGCCCCTAGTGTAGGAGGATATAACCAAATCATACTATAACCTTTCTTGCAGAAATTTAAGTTAGAGTGGATGAGATGTATCTGACCGAAATTGATGTCTAAAAGCAAAGTGTCCAATTTGAACCAACCATTCAGCTCCTTCCAGAGTCAATGTGGAAAGATGGGTAGCCATGGAAAGCAACTTATCCCATCTGAGATGCTTACCTGGGATGACATTAATCATCTAGAGGAGCTGCTTACCTCCAATAAATCTTATACCAACTGTGCTGTCTTAAAATGCTATACCTGAGGTAGCCAGCTGACACAGGAAATTCCAGTTATATCTTAGGAACCATTTTTTTCACAGTGAGTGCTGTCAAACACCATACTGTTTTTCCCAGGGAAGCTGTGGACTCTCCATCCCTGGAAATACTCAAAACTTCACTGGGCAAAACCCTGAGTGTGAGGGCCTGGACGAGGCTGCCAGTTGATGCTACCCTGAGAACTAGGGAGCTGGAGCAGTTGACATACAGAAGCGTTTTCTCAAACTAAATCATTCTGTGAATTCTAAAGGGCTATAGCAAAGCAGAGAGACTAAGACTATTGTGTTTAAAGGAGATAAGAAACCATGAAAGGGAGGTGGTGAAGAAATAAAGCAGGAAGGATTCTGTCCAGCCTGAAATGCTGCTGAATATTGCAGCTTGAGCAATGCAAGGCTGATAGGGAGAAGTAATATATTGTGCGAGATCCACAAGCTAGCTTCAAGTGCACAGCTTCTTTTCTTTTTCCCTTCAGCTCTTGCTGGAATATAAGAATCAAACAGAAAGAGTAAAGGATGAGATTAGAAATACAGAAGGTATATGAAAGATAATATGTGATGTTATAAGATAGATCTCTGGTTAAGACATGCTATTCCTAAGTTTGTGATCTTTGCATTATTGCTATTTTACTCCAGAAAGCTAAAATGAGATTTATGGTGCTCATAGTCTTGGTGGATCTCTGGCTGTTTATAAATGAATGTGGGAGGATAGGGAGTAGGGGTAAAGAAAGGTATCAAACATAGGGGTTGAACTGTGACAGCCTATACTGCCTCCTGTCCAAAGGATGGCTCTCAAATAAAGTTATGAATCTTGGGACTGAGATCTAGAAACAGTGACTAGATTCTGTCCAGACTTGCACGTATGTGTGGCTTAGTGACTGAAACTATTCAAAACCTGTTGGTGTCTCTGTATGGTGATAGAACAAGAGAGGCAATGAAGTACAGATGGAAATCAGTGGTTTTTATTAAACTGTGACATCATTCCCTGCTGGATATTTACAAATTGTCTTTTCATCAAGAGGAGGCCACTTCTTAGTAAATTAAGTTACATTTCAGCATTAAATTAAGGAATAGTAATTTCCAAGTGTTTGGTGCCTTGAAAGCAAAAGAAGTTAATAGTGCTTATATACCGTATTTCAAACTTCACACAGTTGCTTGAGCAGAACATATGCTGGTTGAGTGCTTCAATTAGACAGTGAGATGTTCGGTTTGGAAAATTCACACTGTGAGGGAGAAGCTCACAATTAGAGCTTAGAGTTTGGTTTACATTCTGCTTGCCAAAACATCTGCTGCAAAACGATGTCTTCTTTTGACATTGCATGAAATTAAATTCCTTTGACTAACTTTTTCCTGCAGTTTAATAACATTATTATTGAAATTCAGGAGGTTTGGCTTGTATGTATGTGTATGGTGTGCATTCTTGTTATTTTTCTTCAGTAGTAAAATCAGGTTGCGATGTTCTGACCAGTGATAGACTATTCCAGTCTGATAATGTTATCTACTCATTGTAAAGGGCTGCTGTGTTTGTAATGTGCTAACCCTATCAGTCCTGTTAGTACCCAGCACTGGGTTGCTTAAAGACTAATGCACAGGGGTAGGGAGTAGAAGCCACTGCAAGTGGGCACTGCATAGACCCACCTTTTTCAAATATCCATACACATAGAAAATTTAAACTTATCACGGTGTGAGTTTGGCATGGCCGTATAAATTCAAGCAATAAACTGTGTTCAGTCTTTCGATAGATTTGGAGTTGAGAAATTTACTTTTCTTTTTATTCCTAAGTACAATGACAGCTAGAAATAGCCAAGGACTTCAGGACAACCACATTCTTGTAATTTTATGTTCTGCAAAGAGATGGGGATAAACTTCTCCATGCTGGTCTGCAAAACTTACTTGTTGCAAGCAAGAGTAGATCCTAGTTTCTGAACATCTCAGTCTTCAATGATTTTATCCTTCAGCAGCCTGTGTACCTCATTTTCTCTCTGGTGGGTTAATTGAGGTGCAAAGACACTGGTATTTACTTCAGGTCCTACAGGAGATAAGTGGATGAGCAAGAAATTGACCTGAATTCTTCTAAACTGTGTAGTATCGGCTTACTGCGGACTTGTCTCTGTGGCAAGATGAGGTACCTGCCATTTCCTTTCACGCACAAGACTGTGATATGAAGTGGAGATCTGAAAATGGGCCATTGTCAGACCCTCAAATGTAGCACCCGTTATTTTAAGCTGATTTAATCTGGTTATCTCCATTGCTCAGAGATACCAAATTTTCTTACGTAGTTTGGAAACGGCTTAATGGTTTAGATACGTGAACTATGTCTTTCCGAGTCATTTCCAAATAGTAGCGTTGGCTGTAACTAATTAGATTCTGCTTGATGTATCTTTAGTTTTAAAAGATTAGCAGAATCTTTTAACAAATAGTATATTTGTGAGTAGTCTTGTGGGGAGGGGACTGAAGGAGGGTATGATATCATATTTCACTGCACATATTTGCTTTAATCTGTATTGGTTATAACATTATAGGATTTTACATATGTGTCCGCTATAGCTTTTTAGTATTGCTGCAGCCTCAAATAGAAGTCCTATGTCTTTTCTAAAGGCTTTGTTAAATGCTTTTAATGGTTATGTCAAGCAAGGATAGATTTAAATGAAAACAATCAAATTGCTTATCAATCCATTTTTCTCCCAGAGATAGCGAATAAATTCTGTAAGAACTAATTCACTTTTCCCACTCCAAAATATTACTGGAGTTTAAGTTTAGGGTATCGTCACTTAGGCGGACATTCTAGCTGAGTCTCAAACTAAATTCTTTTGATAAAACACACTTATTACAAGAAAATTATTTTATTACTAGTATAAAAAAGTAATAAAATAGGTATTTTAACTTTGTATTGTTCTGAAGTGGGACCTTCAGCAAACTGTATTTTGCATTTGAACTACCGTTATGCATCTGATGTAGCATGCTAGTCCTTGAGGCAAGTATCACATCATCTTCTTTGTAATATGAAATGGCTGAATACATCTACTGTTCTTAGAGAACATGAGTTGGAACATAAACCTATCAGACCCAAAAAGTTTGATGGCTTCCTGTCCTTAACTCAGACATATTGTCCAGCAGCCCATAAGGAATGAATTCTGATCTAAGATTTAAATAGCTTGATTTATTTTATATCTATTTTACTTTTCTTTTAAAAAAGTCCCTCAACTCCCTCTGTATAGATATAAATGCAGCCATTGCTGGATGACAGAACAACATGCGAATTATGCTATTACTGAAGTTTCCCCTTCCTAATCACATCACCTAAGTGAGAAAGGATGGAGTAATGTGTATCTCTTAAATTTTTCATTAGGAGTAAACTAGACGAGGTGATCGTGATGAAAGCCTCTTTAGAAAAGGAGTGCATTGCAAGGAACCGTACAGAGAACAGCAGGCAGAAAAATGAAGGAACGGGCGGTTCTGACCCCATGGCAATTGTTCCACTTCCTCCAAGAACATTAAAAATAAAACCTTAAGTGTCTTCTATCAACCTGTGCATTTGTTACTGTGAATATGAGGTACTGTACCTCTGAGCTACTGGTTTCCCATGTTTTTGTGTAGTAGTTTATAAGCTCTTTTTGCGTAGTAGTTTATAAGCTCTAGTATTATGCCTTCCTGCTTATGAATCTCACAGCAGAATGCCCATTTTCCTTCTTACTAACTTTATGAATATGTCATCATATGCCATCATTCAGTTCTTCATCTTCAAGGTCTTCTTCAAGACTCCTCCTCACCAGTGTCAATGATGTGACAGTGCCACTGTCCCACTCTCTACGTAATTAAAACTCTGTATCTAGCAGGGACAAGTTCAGGATGTATAAAGCCCCCTGAATTCTCGCTGATTTTGGTATCCTAGTTGACAAACAGGAGGAAGAGAGAAGAATCCCAAGACTGAAGTTTAAGTTATTAGAGGTGGGGAGTCAGAAGGGATAGGGAGAACTCCACATCTCAAAATTGTTTTGTGTGTTTGTGCTGACATACCCTGGACCTCTCCAGACGTATTTTTCCTGTGAATCTATGGCCTAAATTGCTACCTGCTGCTGAAGAATGGAAGCTCTTGCTTCAATTTTTGTAGGAATGATTGGTCTTCCATGGTAGCAAAACTGGACTTCTGTCATTCAGCAGTGTAAACACTGGATGGCAAAAAAGAGCAACTGTCAGCAGGAAATGTGACTAAAGCAGATTTTAAACACAGTGGACAGTATGTTGTTGCCAATTCTTTCTAAGTAACCCTTCACTGATATAGTAGCATTGGTAAATTAAGTTTGATCTGTTGTCACTTAATCATGAACTATTCCCTGTTTTTGAAAAAATGCTTAAAAAAAAAGAAGAAAAGGAACCATCAGAAATCAATCACAAATGCTTTGGAACAGGTATTTTTATATATGGCTGTGGAGAAGATATGTTATTTTGTATGAATATTATATTTGCATAAGATTACCTGCTTGGTATTATTCTGGCTCAATAATGATATCAAACGACGCTTCAAGGAAGGAATAGGTATTGAAGAAAACAATGAAGGATACACACCTTATCTCTAGAAAGAATATTGAGGCTCCTTATGGAAAAAATGATGAGCTGTCACCAGAAAATATTGATGTTCCTGTTGCCATCTCAGTTAACAAGCTAATGTTTTGCAGGCCAGAGTCTAAGAACAAAAGAATATTTAAGCCATTAAAAATTCCCGCCTAGAGAGAAAAAGTGAGTGAACGGAGAGCAAATACTTAGGCACATTGGCTGGGAAAGTGTAGGAGGAAAAGTGTAGGAGGCAGGCTCTTCTCTCCTGGCTCAGGTTTAGATGTTGCTTCCAAAAAGGTAACCGAGTTCTCCAAGAAGCACCAAGATAAGTCTAAAAGCCAAATCTGCAGACCTTGAGTAGGCTTAACCTTTTTCTTTACTTGTGTGCACCTTTTGGCAAAAAGTGTCCCTCTGCCTGTGAGGAACTGTTTGAGGCCCCTTATCAGCTTCTGTCACGGGCACCTGAAGGGACATTCTAGAGATGGTCAACTCCCATAGGTGTAGTGTAACAGCAACAACAACAATGAGATTCAGTTTGTTTGGTGGCCCATTGGCATCCACCCAGAGAAAAGTGGAAAAGGAGGTGCTTGTCACCTCAGAGGTATATTTATGGAGGGGGATAATTGTAACTGTCCCCAGGCAGTGAGTGAGAAAGGTGGGTGTTGTGGGTCTGAGGTGGAGCGAACTGCAGGAAATGAGGAGTCTTGTCTCCTGTGAAAATTGCTTACTAAGAGACTGAGGGGACAGGTCACAGGTATACCCTTGTGCCACTGCATTGGCTATTAACACATATATTGTGGAAATACATTTTTTAGACTGCTTTTCAAAGAGGCAAACTTACAGGAGAAGCTTCATGACATAAATGGATTCCCTGGTTCTGTAACAGAACAACTGAGGCAAAGATGGATAAGTGGATAAGTAGTAGGTCTGAGATTAAACCTCTTTTATATCACCTGAGGAATTGCTTCCTTCACAGGACTTTGTTTGAGCTTGTTGACCGTAGGGAGTCCTTTCACCCATCTGTTCCAGTGCTTAGCTTCCACAACCTTGAGTTAGCAGCCTAACATAATAAAGTTGTTTATTCAGCAGGTTCGTTATTGAATTATGAAATCAGAATTAGTGGAATCTTGCAGTTTCTGCGATTACATCTATATTTTTGTACCATCATACAATGAACTTTGTTCATTTATTTTGATAAATGAGGGTTAGCTGTAAAATGGCAGTCTATTGCAATATATTATGCAAATTGGTAATGCCTTACTTAAGATTAATAAGTTTAAAAATTAGATGTTTATAACAACATTTGTAGGACCATGAAACCTTTGAAAGTGCTGTACTCTGTTTCGCGTTGTTTGAAAAGTGGCTTACAAACTAGATAAAAGGAATAGTGGGAATTCCTACTAATTCCTTAAAAAAGTAATTTTTAAGCAGAACAATGTGGTAACAAAAAGGTAATAAAAGTAAGAATGAAGATGACTGCTTTTAGCATATCAACTACCTAAAAACTTGCTTTTCACACTGAACATGTTACAGAGTCAACGCCACCTTGTCTTGCTCTTGGTAGAGTTCTCTGTAAGAGATAGCATTCAGATAAAGCACCAAAGGATAGGATGTTATATTGCTGTGAATCCAGTATGGACTGTAGGCCCTAACTCTTCAAAGCATTTAAGCATGAATTTGCACATCAAAGGTATGCACAATGACCTGTTTACCCAGCAGCTTCTGGTGAATTAGCACATTGCATTATAGATGACTAAAAGGCAGAACTCCACTGTGCAGAATGGTCAGTCCAGCTCTCTTGCTAACATAATGTTCATTATTAAAAGCAAATAAGAAAAGAGATTGAACCATGTTATCATGTAATTGTCTTACTTATCTTCCTTTTGCATTACAAAAATATTTGGGTTTAACATGGTGTTTGAAGATACCTTTACGTGGTGTTTCCATTTGCTTTTGATTTTAGGGCCATAAATGCCCTCCTTAGAAAATAACTCATTTTCCTTTCTATAAAGCTCAGAGCACAAGTGTATCATTCAAGATATTTATAAATTCCTAAACAGGAGAGGTTACAGCAGGGAAGCCTGCCAAAACCTTCAGTATAGAAGCACTACTAGGCCCTGCAATAACATGGGTGATGCAGTAGCATAGAGAGCACCAGAGAAAAGCTCTAAAATGTGTTGTGGGTTTTAACTGAATATGCTTTGTAATCAGAAGCATTAAAAATCATTTTTAAAAAAACATTGATTTGAATAGAAATGATATGTGGTATTTTTAGTTATATTGCAAATGTGCCATACTGTATAATGGAAATATTGGACACCTACTTTAGCATTTACTGCATTGCAGTCAGATCCATCCTGACAGGATTTATCTGTTATCTCATTCAATTCCCTCAGAAAAATGAAATTATGTATTTCTCTTTGTGCTCTCGAAGCAGCAAATTCACTAGGTCTGTTGTATTTTTTGATACTGGCTTTATAGACTTTTCCTTCTTTTCTCTGCAAGCTTATCAACAGTTGTAAATCAGTATTTATTTCTAACAAACTTCTCCTGCCCTACTGCTTAAAATTCTACAGTCCAGACAGGTAATTCTGAATGTGACTGTATTTTCTTATGGGAGTTCATGGTGGAGTGACAAAGGGAGGAGTTGATATTCACAATACAGCATGTTAGAATACTTAGTGCTTATTCCTATAGCCCTAGAATGGAATTCTTACCAATGTACAACATATTTTTATATCAGTATAATTAATTTTCTCAAGGGGTCAGGGGCTTTTTTCCCTACGTGGTAAATTATGCTAAGTCTTTATGAGTTAATTAAAAATCTTATCTGTTAATTATCTACAGTGTGTGCAAAATAGCTGTTCATGTAAGTTCTAAAGTTTGGATCTTTTTTTATCACTGGCATATTACTGGCTAAGTTAGACAAATGTGCGAATATCCTAAGTGCTGCTTTACAACTTTAATTGGAAGGCATTAAATTGTGATTAGTGTCAGTCATCACGTCTATATTATAAACATAAAATTCATTGCGACTGACATAGGGAATAAGTACGAAACGTAGGGAATGCCATTATTATTTGATGACTCTCACTTATATAAATACCAGTAATATTATTATTACCATTTTTGGTAGTAATATACCATGTCGTAGTTATATACCATTTTTGGTCACGGTCTGGGAAGATGAAAATTATCCTAATTCTATGATGTTTACTGGGAATAATACTGTTGTCAGTGATTTGAAGGATTAACTCTAAGCTGGATTTTTGTAAGGATAAGTTCAGAATGATTAACATTTTTGTTCTCATGCTGTAAGTAAACCTAAGTATCTTTATATTGGTTTAAAACCACTAACTACTACTGCCTTTAGTCAAGGAGATATTTTTCAGATGCAACAGTCACCGTTTGATTTTGATTCATGCCACAACTCACTTATGTGTGTGTCTGTTCCCAGGGGTGTTTTTGCGGGTAGGGGGAGGGTGTTTTGAGCAGGTTGGGTGTTTTTTTGTTGGCTTGTTGGGGTTTTTTGGTTTTTGGGTTTTTTTTGCTTTGTTTTTCTAAAAGAAGTGAGGCATATAATAGCCTCTGAAGCTCTGGTGTTCATTATAAGATTTATTCTCTACTATTAGTTCCTGGTATGTGAAATGATGGTGCGTACGTTCACAGGCAAGAAGATAAGGGGTATTTTAAAAGGAACCCTAAAGAATTATGCAGTGCTTTTTATGTCATAAAATCAAAAACAAAAGAGAGCCAAATTAAGATTGTGGTAAAAGTTTGGCAGGAACACTTTTAAAACTAATGTGAGTACTGAATGCATAAAATCAGTAATCAAGTCAGGAGACATATGTTGGAAGCAGCAAATGTGCTACATTATCTACAAAGATAACACACAGTGTTCATTTTTCTTAGTAGCTAATTTAACTACCAGGTTTTTATTGCTGCTTCTGCTCAGTCCTTCCATTATTAGCTGAAGTCGACATTTCCCACAAAAGTTCATCCTTGGTAGTAATAATTTGGTGCCATATAAAATAAATGACTTAACATAAAAGATTTTACTGATTGCGGTGCCAGTTGGCACTTTCTTGTTCCCTGTTGAAATGAGCACAACACATTGTCTATTACAGCTGCACGACTACCCTGTGACCGCAGTGTGTTGCAAGTTTTAACATTATTGCTTCTGTATGTATTTTTCCCCCATAAATTATTCTTTGCAGAAGAATGTTAATTAGTAACTGATAGATATAAAGATTGCTAGGGACAGCCCATTAATTCCATTTACCTTAATGGCACTTAGATCTTAGCTTGCAGTACAGCTGTATTCAGACTGGATTATAAATGTAATTTTTTGCATCATTAACTACCCTGATTAATCTTAGACAGCAAAAGCATAATTATAGAAACATAGGACTTGCAGTGTGCCAGTTTAAAGTTGTAGCTTTGCTCTTTTATATTTACATCATTGTAAACAACATAGGTTTTGAAAATTTAGACTGGGAAACAGTTTTTCTCCCTTTCTTAATAATTAACTCGTGCCTTGTACTAGTCATTTCTCATTTCTGTTTTTACTTGTTTTTTTGAGGTTTGATTTTGTTTGTGATTTGTTGGGTTTTAAGTGCCTTTTCTAACATGTTTTGCTTTTGACTGGTGCAATTACTGGATATTTGCATAGGAATTTACCACTATTAGGGAAGTGTTCATTCTGCTCTAAGAGTGTTAAGGAAAGCACATGTCGTCTGTGTCTAATTTCTGTGGAGGCTCCACAGAGGAACAACTTACTGCCAGAAGATGTCATTGTGATTTTCACATTATAGTCGTCACGAATGCCCTGGTTAGAAGTCTGACAAGCAATTCACTGTGTTGGGCCAAACAAGAGTGCGCATTCAGATACCAGGCTCAGACAGGAGCAGATTTGATGAGGTGCTGGTCTTCCAGAGAGCAGCCAGGAAATGGCATGTTCTACTTGAGTTCATGTTTAATGTTAACAGTTGGGAAACCTGACCTGCCTGGTATCATAAAAGCTTTTGCCACGTGGGGTTTTTTGGCTTGTTTTTCTTTGGTTTTGATCAGCAAAAGGCGATGTAACCCTACATTGATTGTGTGCCTTTGGTGTAGTATTGTCTTATCAATATAAACTGATGTGACAAATCCCCACCCTGATAAGTGCGTAACGCTACTTAAAGTGTTAAACTTCCAGTTGCAGTTAGTAATGAGAAAGACAAGAAGTGACGGAAAGACAGAGAGAATTTGCACTGGTAATGCCATTTCAATTATCATAAATCTGAAAAGAAAACTAAAGCAGTTGCTTGAATGACGATGTTTCAGAAATGCCATTTGTAAATGGTTAATGGATGGTTCTCAAGAACATACTGGATTTTTCAGGATCAGTCAACACTGCTGCATGCTGCGAATGTGCTGTGTGGCTCCTCACATAGAGTGTGAACTGAAGATTTTTTTGAAGGGGGAAAGAAGAAGAAAAACTTTCCAATGATTAATTCAAATTGATGATTGCACAGATGCCTTTTTTAATAACATGGATTTCTCATGTGTGGAACGGTCTGAGCAGGTACAAGTCCATTTCAATATAAAAAACTACACTGTTGTTTTTAATTTTGTATTTGAGCCTCCTGGCTTCCTCTTCTTTCAAGCTGTAGGCACAACCATTGCAGAGGCAATCTGCTACACAAATTACAAAGAGATTGCAGTAAGTACAGTTTTCTCAGTAGTGCCTGAAAAGGCAGGAGCACTTTTAAGAAGACACAGGAAAAGAAGAAGGGTAGAGGTTTGGAGCACTGAAGTTTGCAGCTGCTCCTGAAGGAAAAGTATTTTTTCGGTTACCCTATCCCATAGCAGAACTGTTTGTGCCTGCAGCTGCTCCTGAGAGCTGCCAGGGTAAAAGCTTCCCTCCCACTAGGTCAGACTGTCTTTCAAAACAAGAACCAAGAGCCACATGAAGTGTGGTGAGGGGTTGGCCAAGGGCACTGCTCTGAGCTAGGAAGAAGGGGTTGGTGGAGGAAGCCGTGGGTTCAACTCCGCATTCAGGCACAGACCTCTGCGGTGACCTTGAACCATTACTTACTATCCGTTCCTATCTGTAAGACGAGGATAATATTTCCCGGCCTTTTAAGTGTGTCACAAAGATCCTGGTCATTAATGATTAATCCTGGCACATGAATGCGTGCAGTTACGCAAGTATTAAGATCTGGACATAATTGTCAAAGCTGAGATCCAAGGTCAAGTCTTGGTTTGAACTTGTTCCATCAGAGTGTCAAGATAATCAGGAATAAGTCCTGGTGGATAGGGTTCATTGCTAATATAACTTCAGTATAAAGCTAAAAAGAGCTTTATAGTAGCAGGAGGAATGACGTTTTCATTGGTGATGTTATTTTTATAATCACAAATAATTAAATGGGTAGAAAATAAAAACCAGTCTTAGGGCTG
Organism: Mycteria americana; assembly: GCF_035582795.1. Taxonomy (NCBI): domain Eukaryota; kingdom Metazoa; phylum Chordata; class Aves; order Ciconiiformes; family Ciconiidae; genus Mycteria; species Mycteria americana. The sequence goes on along the minus strand of NC_134366.1, from coordinate 42,182,034 downwards.
AGAGCCCTGCAGGCATCTGAGAAGACAGAAGCAAACCCTCTGGGGTTTACACTGCACTTTTGGTGTCATCTGTTTTTTCAGAATTCTTTCATTAGTTGCTGCCACTTTATCAGGTCCCTCTTACCTATTTTGTGTTGTAGATATTTCTTGGACAGAGCTTTTACTATAAAAGCAGACAAAATGCATCCATAAGCATCAAATTATACGTAAAAAATGAATCCTTCAAAATGACCAGAACTGGGCTGTTTGTGCATTGTGGAGTTTCTTTTCTGAAAAGATATGCTAACAGTGCAGATGTCTTTAGGTACTTGACTTGCAGGCAACAACTAGACAGTTCACAGGCATTAAAATTGCCTGTCTTCACATCCATAGGTACTTGTGTGAGGTACTCCAGACATAGATGATTTTAAATCAGTTGTGCCTGTGCTGTCTAGTGCTAAGGCATAAGGCTGTGAAAGAGAACAAGTGGATTTGCCAAAAGTTCTAGTACAGCTCAGTTTTCATATGTTAATTACCTGTCTGTACGTGGTCTTTGTAAAGCACTGTGAAATACTCAGATGAGACTTCCTATTGTGTTTAAGTTCATAATATACGTTCAATCCTTTTCAACCTGATTAATTCAAAATACTCGACGGCACCCTAGCTTCACTGAATGTTAAGCGATACTGCCCTTCTGGCTGGGGGTCACCTGAGGAGATGGAAGAACTCTCAGGGCCACTTGCCTGCATTAGCTCAGTTGTCTAGCTGCTTCATCTGTTCCTTTTTGCCCAAATTGTGGTTCTCATCCACATGTATTAGTTCATTTGGGGTTCCACTCTGAAGGGACACAGAACATCCCTTCTTACTCACTGGACTGTAGGCTGGACCACAGTCCTCACCTGGTCAATGAACCTCTGACTACCTTGTGTGTGTCAGGATATATACATCACCAGTATAGTAGGAGCTGATTTGGGATAAGGGCATCCAGTTTGAGCTTGCTTGACCTACAATCAGGGGGAGACAAAAATCAACATGAAGTAACTTTAAACAATCAGAGAATTCAAGGAAAGAAGTGAACTAGGTCCAAGCCAAATCATTAGTATAGAAAGAAACAATGTCACAATCTGCCCTGATGGTGAAGAAGTGAATGAATTCCCCTTTCTCGTATTGTCCTTTCACAACAGAAAAAATAAAAGTAACTGAAGTAATCCCAGAAACTGAAGGCCCCTACTACCTCCACATTTTTTACTTTGTAGGTATATTAATATTTATTTATGGCAGCGGGCTCCTGGAAGGAGTGGAGATTGCTGTTTTAAGCCTGTTTTGAGATATCTTGAACTTTTGGGCTAGTACTTCTGTATGCACACAAGTAACAACAGGTTTTCTTTCCTTCCTTTGTTTCATTTAGTTCTGGCTTGATCTACAAAAAGCTCAGAAGTCAGGGTCAGAATGGTACTTCCCTGGCAATACTTTTTTCTAAATTTTAATTTTGACATATCATTCAGATAAAACTTCAGAGATTAAATTGCACGGAAACGTACACTGTTAACTTTTCATCTTTTTCCAAATGATATAAAAACACGCTGAGAATTATTTAATGCATCACATTTCAGAGATGGGTAGGAAGGGATTAAAGCACTTCAAATAGTGAATGAGCCATAACTATATTCTCCACAGCTGTTCAGTGCACTCAGGATAGCACTAATGATTCAGTCACTAAGACTGACAGGAGACTTGGAATGAACCTCAGTGGCGATCTGTACAGAATTACTCAAAAAGTACAGTCACAATGTGGGTACCCAATGCAGGTATAAGTGTGTTCTTTTCATCAAAAGGGAATATGATTTTGGTTTTGTACCATGAAGAAAATGTGAGATGTTTCAACTGGTGGGGAGTTGGGTTAGTAATGTAATAATGTCCATTTGTTATAAACTATTTAATTTCTGTCTTTTCCTACTTTCTGCATCCTAAAGAGTCTGAAGCAGAAATCAGGTTGATCTTAATTTTGCAGTTACAAATACCTTATTAAAATGCAAGCCACCTTCTGCCCACCTATTTCTCTCATCTTTCTGGGATCTTGCTCAGCTTAGTACCAAATTCTAATGTTGTTTATGCATACATAGTTGCTAAGCACAGCAAGGTTTATTTTCATTATTATGTAAGCTCTCAAACTATATCAAGAGAATTTACTACATTTTTTCTCCATTTTCCAATTTCATATTTCTCTCTCTCTTAGTGGAAGTGAGTTTCCTGAACACACAGTCTCATCCTGGTTCAAAAATTCAGGCAGGTATTAGAGCTAATAATGTTATGGAGGAAGTAAGCAGGTTAATGACTTCTCCTATGGACCATAATCTATGAGCCAAGCAAAGTTAAAATATTTTTCGCATGCAAGGAGATATAATGCTCTTAGTGATCTGTATGAGGGCTATGAATATAGCTGTGCACATTATTTACCCTCACACTTAACCATTACCTGTTATAAGGGTATATTCAGCTGCGTGTGCCAACTGTAGCACCTCAGTTCCCATATGTGAAGAGTCTGGGTAACGTTATTTTTCTGTGTTGACTGCTGGTGATGAAATTAATTTAAATCAAATTGTCTTGAATCTCAAGACGTGAGACAATATGATGACAGTTGGTCACATAGTTTTATATCCTTTAATTTTCTTAAGAAGGACAGTAGAACATTTATTCTGCAAGAAGGGAGTGGAGATGTTTTATGTGCTTTTTTCCAGTGCTTACCTAAAAAAAAAAAAAAAAAAAAAAAAAAGAAAAAGAAAAAAAGCACCTGTGGTCAGATAATTATACCAGCAAGTGTCTTACACTCGCACCTAAAGTGAAATGCTTCTACCAGATTTTGAAGACAGACAGACATCCATTTAAGAACCGGGAGAGAAATTCAATAATTTTCTAATTACTCTCTTGTAAAGGGTTGTCAGAGACCTAGTGGCTAAACAAGCAGAGCAGCTTTGGCAAATGTTTCAACTGAAATGTTGAAGTGTTTTACTCTTGAAACAGTTATAAAATGAGAATCTGAAAAATTTCTGTCTCTCCAAGATTCAACTGCTGTATTTTAGCCTTTGCTTCATGAAAATATTTGCTCACTCACACCCCCTCCCCAAACATGGGATAAAAATATTCTGTCCCCACAACATTTTTTTCCTTTCATGGTGCCAAGGTATGGATTAAATGATGTCTTGGGGTCCCTTTTAGTCTCTGATTCTCTGGTTCTACAAGTATGGCTTAAGAATTGTAACTTCTTCCACTGTTAAATCGTAACTCACTAAGACAGATTTTGAAATGTGTTGAAATGCTATAAAAGTATAGATTTGATAGAGTATTTTAATAATGTCTGAAGCATCCCTTGGACTTTTTCAGGCAAGAATGTATATTTTTAAACATTCTAATTATACTCTACACCTTAGTTCGTAATGGTTTCTTTGCAATCACCAGAATAAAAATGGTAAATAAGAAGAATTTTTTAAATAGACTAAAAAAGCATAGCAGCATGATCAGGAAGGCTGCATTGCAGAATTATTTTCCCACACCTTGAACATATATACACACAATCAGTTCTCTGAAAAATATGTAGTAGTTTGCAGGGACCACTTTGGACTCTCGTACTTGTGAGCAATTCACTTGTAAGAGTGAATCAAGTGCCTCTCTGCCAGTTCTCTGTCTGGCACACATCCTGCTTTTATTGTTGTTGTGATTAGAAAGACCCACTATTATTAAATACCAATTATAACATTTGGTCCAGTTTTCTGAAATTCATTCACATATGAATGATGCTATTGGGAATTTGTTGTGTAACCCTCATTATGCCTGCCAACCTTTTGTTCCGAGCTCTTTTCTTAAGCACAAAACATGAAAACGCCCTTAGCTTTTTTTAATGTGTTCTTTTTCTCATGAGCTTATTTTTGCTTTGTTCTTGGTTGAAGCTGAGAAAACAAATGGCTTTGTGAACCTTAGGTTTTTATCTTTATTGGTATCTTTAGAGATATCTTTAGAGAGAGTATAACATTTATCTCTTTTTGTTTCAAGCAATTGTTTTGGGTTTAATCATATTTTTACCATATACCACTGCTCATTGAAGTGAGCAGCTGAAAAGAAACAATCCACCCCTTCTTTCCACACCACTTTGGTAATGCCTACTAGAAGTGGAGTCAGTAATTCTCCCACTTTCAAGGTGGTCTGTTTCATGTTAGTCTGTTCTTATGCTGCAATTGTTGTATTGAGTGTTGTCCACTGGATGATTGAGCAATATGACAAACAGGCCACATTTGGTTGCCTTTCATCTTCTCTCTTTTTGGAGAATCTTTTAGGTCGGGTAGAATTTTGTGTGTCCTTTAGATCAGCACTGGGGAACAATCATGGTTTTGTAATTCGGAAGATTATTATCCATGGTATTCTTGCTCTGTTTGTTGAAGAAACTGGAAATATGTTTTGAATGAGATGGGACTGAAGAAAAAGAAAGGGCCATCCCATTCCAGAAAACTAGTTGAATACCACCCTGGAGAGTTTTTCTGAGAGTTGCAAGGCAAGTCACTTAACCCAAACTTTTCTCAGACAACTTTATGGATTGTGAGTCCAACTTGCAGTTGTAAAGCTGCGTTTAATCTGTGTAGGACCTTCACAGATTAATCTGAAGTCAGGAGCTGTGTTGTGAACAAGTGAAAGGCAATATAATGGTAACTACTATTAGGTATATTAAATTGGGTAACTGGAACTAGTGTACACTTTTATTCTTCATTTCTGAGAAAATACCATCTTTTATCTAACAGAAGTTTTGAAAATAAGTTAATTATACTTGTGAAGTACTCACATCCTGTGTCAATGAAGAATGTAGGAGAGCCAATGAATAGGCTGATAATTCCCGTTGGGAGCGAGGTTTCAGCTTTATACAGTAAATGAGGTCTAGGGCTATTCATTGAACCCGTTGGACAAAACACAACATTGAACAGTTGCTCATTAAGTGAACATTGTCCATCTCCTGAACAGAACAAAGCCAGAATCTTTCAGGAAAAATATGTGAACGTATTTCAAAAATGTAAATTCATAAAGGTGTTAAATTAAGGCTTATAAGCATTTCAGGTTTTTAAGGGCTTGATCTGCAACCTTAATGTTCTTTTAACACTGTGTGTTTCTGTATTTAGCATACGTACACATACGTACACAGATTTGTTCCAGTTTGACAGTCCTTCACATGTTGTTTAGTGTGTTTGATTAGCATAATCACTGTGTGATTATTTCTCACTAGCCTTAGCATATGCAAATTCTTGTCTTTTGACTGACAACCATTATTAGACAATCAGAGTATAAGGATTTGCATAATCTCTATGTGGTTACAGTATTTCTGTGCAATACCACTGTGAATGCAAATCCTTTTACTTTGGCTGGTTTCTGTATATTCAAGCAGTTTGCCAGAAATCCTGCTGCTGCCTCAGCATCTCATTGCCAAGTGGAAAAATCTACAAGAAAAAAATAACAAAAAAGAAAGCAAGAGAGAAATACTAGAGTCACATCAGAAAAGTGACTAGACAACTGCTACAATTAAATAGCTCAATTAAAAAAAAAATCCTTACACTGTTATAAGATTTCAACAAGATAATGAAGAGTTTACTTTGGGAATTCATTCTGAAGTACTATTCACGTTACATAAACCAGTTACATTGTTTGGGAAGTCATTACAGTTTTCTTTTTGATAGATACCACTTTTTTAAAGAAAAGTAATTCTTCTGTAAATATTGGACATTATTGTAGTTGTTGCAGGTATTTTATGTGAATTATTTTATATTTAACTAGGTTGAGTAATATTTCTGTTTTATGTACATGAAAAGCATCAGGTTAGTTCTACCCTGTTTCATTGATAAGAGCAGAAGTGGTAGACACTAAGAAAAGATGTGTAATGCTGAGTTCAATTCACTGCATAATTATTCACCATAATTACTAGGGCAATACTGAATAAATTAGCTGTAAAAGGATAAACCATGCATGGTAGCACATCTAGAACATGTATTTTAACCATTTGACATCATATTGTTGTACTTGCACATGAAACCAAAATATTGTTGAACATTCTTTTTTTGTGTGTTTAATTATGCTTACTAAGCTCTTCCCATCATTCTTTTCGAATTGCATTCTTTGGTTAGTTTATAACATTCTTATTCACAGATTAATGTGATGTTGGAAAAAAACCCTGGTCTGCTAGCCCTAACAATGGGACGTATTTCTTACGGAAATAGAGAGTGTCAAAAATACTTAGGATCAAACCACTGAGCTGTTGTTGAACTATTCCGTTTCTGACCTGGACACCAGTATATTAAGAATGCATCAGGTAGATTGTAAGTTATAAGTCTGACACTTCTGGAAAGCATCAGATCTACTACATGTGCTGCACAGAGGGGGTTTTTGTGTGTGTGGTTTTTTTTTTAACATGCACAGTTAATAAATACTTTCAAGAGGTTTGAGATGGATGTGCACACACAGAAATGATCTGCAGTGTGTGACACCCAGTAGTTCCAATACTTTCTGGAAGTGTTAGACCTGTTGGCACATGCTTTGTCCAGCTTGAACGTGCAGCTGCAGTAGATGCCAAGTATCTCCTGGAGAAGAAGGTACTACCACTCAGCTGAACGGTGCCCATAATGTGGGCACTCTGTACGGGCAATATAAGGCTGAATGTCCAGCACTTCTCCAAAACATCAGAGTTTCTGCATAAGTAATATTATAAGAATGTAATATAATGTAATATAATATAACATAATATTGCTGCATCTGTACAATTGACCAGCATGACTGCAAGGGAAATGATTGTGAATTCTTGATGCTACTGGGATCAGAGAGGAACTGCTCAATTATCAATGGGAAATAGTCAAATTATGCCCTGAGAAAATTTCTGGTTCAAAAAGTCCCCCAGCTATAAATGACAGTGGCTTTACATGATTGAGGAGCTTTCCTATAGCTTTAGTAACTGCTCTTCTGTGTTTCTACTAGTATGTCACAATTATAATGCAGTAGGCAGTTTTATATTTGAACTGTTCGGTGTTAAAACTGCATGCATGATGCAGTTTTAAAAATGGATTAAGTTCACCAGTAAATATAAACTGTGGAGGATATGATAATATTTTGTTCTTTTTCGCTTGGTGAAGCATTGTGTATGTGGTTGGTACAGGATTTACACTCTTTCCCATGCTCTTATTAGTTTCACCATTTCTTGGAACATAAGAGAATGAATGAAAGGAGCCCCCACTGAGTTATCTTTATTTCTTATCAATTTTACAATTAAGATGTTCACATAAGTCTCAACTCATATGTGGAAATATTAATACCTTGCCTGCACGTATAATAATATTACAGTGCACTTGTTTGACTTAATTTTTTTACTTACAATTAAATATGTTTGTAGAAATGCAGACCTAAGGTAAAAAAACATACTCAGAATATCACTCTTTTAATGTTATTTTCATTGTAACATTGCATTGTGTTAGCATCTGGATTTTAAGAAGTTCTGAGGGGTGTTGGTAGCTGTGTCACTGAATTCACTTACCTGTTCGGGTAATGGAGGTCAGTCTTTTGGTGGGTAATTTTTTTGTAAATTACCACTAAAATGGTCTCCAGCAATTTTTCCCGAGAGCTTCAATGATCTGACATGTTTTTCTGCTCACTTCGTATAGGACCATAGTGATTTGAGTCAATCTTTTGCAGCTAATTTCTTTGGCTTTGAGGTAAAAATACTTTCTTACTTATTTGATTGTTTTAGGCCTACCGTATGTTCTGAACAGGCTCTGGGCATCCACATTATCTTCATCCTTTGACCTGGATGCTTTTATTTACAGACATTAATGCAATGCCATTAGTTTTCTGCCAACCTCAAGCATTTGAAATGCTCATGTCATGTCCCTTGGGTTTAATACACAATTAAAAAAATAAAATAAAAATAACTAGTTTATATCCTTTTGTGATTTGAGCCTTTATGGATCAAACTTGCATGCTTTACTTTGTTATTGGTTTGTTGTTGTTTTTGCCTTAGGCATACTCTTATGCCTCTGGGATAAGAAGTCACATTAAAAGGACTAATAAAAATTATATATATTAAAAATTTGTTGAAATTCAGGATGAGCTATGTGTTTGAATTTCAGTTTCAGCATAAAAAAATTCTTCACAAAAAAAAAGAACACTTAGTAATTATTTGTGGAAATTATGTAAAATTTATATTTCCAAAGGATCAAATTTCTCTGTAGGTAAAATTTACCAGCCCAGATTCTGCATTCTGCAGATATTTAGTGAAATTTAATGAGATGGAGACTGCTATGGAAGGCCTTCAAGGATAGCAGCTATGGTGATACTGGAAAAGTTGCCCAGGCAGGTAGGATAAGATGAGATCTCCTGGGTCAAGTTCTTGGTGATTTTGTGGTGGATATTTCATCCAAAAAAGTTCATGCAACAGCCACTCCTTTCATCTGCAGTCCACAAAATAAAGACCTCTTTTGTGCTCTACAGTAAGCACAAGAACAAAGAAGAATGTGGCTAAGGTCATTGGTCTGACAAGGTTGAATTTGAAACAAGCAAGCAAAACCAAATGAGAGCGGTAAGGTCAAAGCTAAGAAAATGGAGTAAGGGGCCGACTTCTGCCATGTCCTTGGTTTAAACCTGGATTTTGCTGAGGTATGGTAAGCCCCTGAAGATCTTGGGACAGGAGTACAGTATTTGATTAAAAAAAAAAAAAAATCATGTTGCCACAAATTTCAGCTTGAATAATTAAAAAATAGACAATATTATTGCTGTGCATTTTATGTATTGAAAACAAAACTTAACTGAATGAAATATGAAAGCTTTCATATTATCTTCATAGGCCAAATTAAGTTACCTTGTGGCTTGCAGTGAACCTTGAGCAATGTGCTATCCCTGGACTGACCATAGGGAAAGTGTGGCACAGCCTGTGCTACATAGTAAAAGATACCTAGTGCTGGATAGTAGAAAAGCAAAAGGTAGTGAACAAGTCAAACACAGGGCAGCTTGCCCTTTTTTGTGTTGTAACTTGCAGTGCAAATAAGTTGGCGAGAGGAAGTAAACCTCTTGCAAACCTTGCTCTCCTACACAGCTTTGACAGCTGATTCATAATCTTTCATGTGAATTGCAAACCTCTCTGTCCTTCACTGTACATGGGAGTAACTTAAATCAGTTGCATCTAAGAAATAAAATAAAAACCCAGTGATTGTAGTATAGCACTAGTAATGAGTAAAAAGCAGATTTAATCAAAGTTTATCATGATAACTTTTATTTTGAAAGCAAAAACCATTTACATAAGTTGAAATACAATTTATATGTGTAATTAGTAACATTCAGTGAGCCAAGAAGTGCTTGGAGATTTTTTTAAGTATCTCACCACTTGCTGATTATCTCAGCTACATGATATTATTTCCCTCTTTATACTTCCCTGCAATCCTTGCTCTCTATTTTCTGGCAATCAGCTGCCTCTCTTTGTTCCTCTGACTCTCAGCAGGGCTCCTCTCTGTCTTCCAGTGTCTGTGAGATCTAAGTGCTTATCATGCTGCACCTCGGTATCCTGTTACCTCTCTCAGATTTCCTGCATAAAACTTCTGGAGACTTATCTGGTGCTTTTGGATGTTTATTTGAAATTTAGGGATTGGTGGTATTTCCCAAATGAAATCTCCAGGAAAAAATAATAATGTCAAATGCCACTCCAGCATTCTGCCCCAACTTTATTAGAATCTGGGGCTAAGTTTTGAAGTTTAATTCTGCTTTGCAGTATCAAAGAGCAGTTGTCAGAGAAGAGATTCTTACTTTGAAGCAGCTTTTCTTAATCAGCTTGGAGGCTATCCAGAACACTTCTTCATTTAGAGCCACAAACACAAATCATCGAGTACACAATAAGGCCGTGTAGCTGTATATCTAGAAGTCTGCATCTTTAGAAAGAGAAAGGGAAGTGTGCAGATGGATTTCTGTATCAGCAGATAAACAAGAGAAAATCTGTGGAGTGATTAGGAAAGAAACTCCACATTTTTCCATGAGACCAAAATAAAATAAAATACAAAATAGACCAACTATTCCACACATTCATGATTTTTCTCAATTCTGAAAAATTATTTGTCTCATTGTCAATCTGTGAGCATCAGTTCCCCCAGAAATCCAACCCCATTTGGAGCTAGAATTCTTACTGTGAAGATGGGTAAATCCAACTTAAAAAGTTAGTTGTTCCATCTTATGAACCATGGTGGTACCTTTCATGTAACGCTTAGAGAGCTTCTTTGCTGGCTTTCTTAACTTATGCCACTTGTGAGATAATTTGAAAGATTTTAACATGTTAACACTGAAGGCTAAACTAATAGTATCTCACAACTGTAGTTAATGTGAAGGCAAACAGTTACACTGCATCAAAGAATGCGCAGTTTCTTGTTACCATGTGCTGACTTATTCATATATCTGAGCTTGAGGTTTCCCTAAGTATTTTAGACCTGCAGTGGTGAAAGGAACTAAATTTCTCCAAACTTCAGCGGCAGTGAAATAGCATCAGTTAAGACCAGGTTATGCTTTAGCGTTGAAAATCACAGGATACAGGTCTATTGGTTCTGCTGGCGTACGAAGTCACCTCTTGGGTAGTAGAGCAGTTGAAAAAAGAAGAGCTGTTACTACTTACTTTCGTATGTGGTGGTGTTCTTTCTGGTCTATACAATAGTATTTTTGGACCATGGGCTTTTTCAAGATCATGTTACTTAGTAAAATTAGTGCCCCTAGCACATGGTTTGATCACCGCAGAAGGTCTTACACAGCGTGCTGTAGTGTTTCAGAGCTTGATATACTCTGACCTTAGCCATCAGTGTTATTTTGGGGTTATGTTACAGTGGCAGCCCTAGTTTCTGGGTGGGATTGGTGTTCTTTTATGCTGGTGGTTGCACAAATGTGTTTGGTTTACATTTCACAAATTTCACTTTCACATCAAATTGAAGAGGATGTTCAAACTGAGCGTTTCTTCCAAACCTTTCTATAAAGCCCTGCCATTTTCCTTGTTCCTTTTTTTTTTACCAATCTGAATTTCTTTTCAACAGGAATTAATTTAATGACCTATTTCATATCTGACACTAAACAGCTTGTCAGGTGATGCAGAATTTCTGTAGTGAGCTGTTCTGGATTCACTGCAATAGAGGCCGTGACTGTCTACCATTACAGCTTCCATGAATAATTGATTACTCTTAGTAAAAGCTCTGATTCTTTATTTATCAAATAACCCTTCGCTAACAGACTAGAAAAAAGTGAATCGTGGGGACATGAGCATAGGAAAAGGGTTTTTTTTTCACAAGACACGTACAAATTATGCTTTGTGAATACTGGTTATCATCAGAGTTAGGCAATTATTTGTATTTGTGTCATCCAACTCTGTGGATTTTTAACAATACAATTTAAAGATAAAAACTATCAGTGGCTTTACCAAGTTGCTGTAAAGCTATTACTAGATTTTAAAAATAGCTGTCAAATGCTTCTTGTGAAAAAGAAATATAAATAGTTTTGATCAACGAATTTGGGGGAGTTGATTTCAATCCTCCACATAAAATCTCTTGAGTAAGTAGCTTTTGTGAAATTCTCTGCCAAGATGGTACATTTTTTTACAGGACCCTGACTTGCAGACACTGCCAGATCAGCGGTCTGGTAGAGGTTAGTTCAGAATAATGCTTTTTGTGAAAGTCGAAGTTCATCCTTAAAGTCAGGTTTATTCAAAATAGTTTCTTCTAAATGGCTGTGAAAATAATCTTTGGAGGATTTGGATTTTTCATAGGTTGTGTAGAAGTTGTTTTACAGAAAAGATCAATTTATTGGTTCCTGGAAAATAATTATTTATTTCATAATACTGAGCCATTGTGTGTTATTCTGCGATTATTTGTATATAATATTCCTTCACATTTCCATTGATCCTTTTCTTAGTAATTTTATTTTTAAAATTCTTGTTTCATTTAGTGAGCTAGCTTTTCTTTGGTATAAAAAACATAAATTGGTGTTTTGATAGGGAAACTTGTTCAGCATTTACAACTTTTAGCTTTCTTCAGCAAAGGGAGATTGGTGCATATAGAATTGAACTAAGCATATGCATTTCAAGATAGCTAATGACACTTTTCTTTGTTCCTTTCTGTATTACCTCTGTAAAACTGCATGAAGAAGGAATATTTATTTTCAAAGAAAAATAATAGTTTCCTGTAGTGTGGGTTATGGTATGGCATGACACAGAATCTCTTTTGGGACTATAGATAACATAGTATACAGTGAAACAGCAAAAGCTTTTCTTTTTCTTTTTCTTGTCTCTTTACAGATGGACCCAATTCAAAAAGCTGTAATAAATCATACATTTGGGGTTCCTCTTCCTCATCGAAGAAAGCAAATCATATCATGCAACATTTGCCAGCTGAGATTTAATTCTGATGTAAGTTGATCATTTTGTATCAGATTAGAAATATGTACTTATCTTCTAGGATGTGCCATAATTTGCATAAATTGAACCTAAATGAAACGTTGTGATTTCAGTTTGTGGCTCAGCAGATGAAAAGGCTGTAGGATGCTTCAAATAAACACAATTATTTGATAGTGTTTATACACCCGGCCAGATTTTCCCTGCGGATATATCCCTGCAAGCTCATCAACTTCAGTTGTGCTGCACAGAGTGTAAATAGGAAAATGGATTGATCCATTACTGCTAATAAGGCTGAAATATTTGCTGGGTCCTAATTCTTCTACCAGTCCTGGTTATGTTTGCCTTCCTTTTCAGCCTGTAAATGTTAGAAGTTATTCAGATATAGTCCTTGTGGATCTACCTTGCTTTTTCTACCCTTACAGCAATATCTCTGTCTAGCCAGAATTGTATTTTAATGTTCCTGTCCTGCCAGTACATGCTTTTTTAAAAAAAAAAGGCAGGTGATTTTTTTTTTCAGCTGGCTCCTAGTGAGAGGCTTACGTCCTCTCACTCCTCCAACAATGAAGTAGAGCAAGCTGAACTGGAGATGGTCTCTAATATACAGAGGAAATCCGTCCCCCGTAATTACCCAAGGAAGCTGTGCTGTGGTGCTCCTTGCCAAGGAGTACCTGTTCTGTCACAGAAAAGCCTCTTAAAATTTAACTCCTTATTTCCTTATCCAGGATCATTGTGTGTGCAGACAAAACCTGACACAGTATAATATATTTTCTTCTGCTATTCTGGTCTCTCCAGGAAGTTTCTTGACATGGGCATTGCTGATGGAAACTTATCTTCCCCCACCAAATATCTTTCATTTACTACCTGTTTTACTAGTTTAAATATGGAAGTTACTTCTGTCAGAATAATAATGTTTGAATTTAGAGTGAGGTCTAACCCAAAAACATCCATGAGGTTCCTTCCTCATGCTAGTCGTATGAAGAAGTGGAATAATTCTTATGTGCTGCTGCTGCTTCTTTGTAGGCAGCTTGTTTATGTACAGTTTGTACCTATTTTTAGTTTATCAGTTATTTATCAAAGCCATGAACTTGTCAAAAACTTAAATTGAACCTTGAAACCTTCTTTTAAGGATTGGCCACGTAGGGATGAAAATAACGCAGCTCTCTTCTTTTCCCTCAGCTTTTTATTCCTGGGAAATAATTTTAACAAGATCTCAGTCACAATTTCCAGACCAGTCAGCATCATGTACTTACTTTCGCTGATGACTCCAGGTTTTCTAGTTCATGGACTCTTATAACATTGACATTGTTCTCAAACAGTGGTGCAAGGAAGGTAACAGGTTCTCTGGAGCTGTCATGTCCCTCACAGATAAAAATAGAAGAGTCAAATTAGGGTCTTCCATTTAGAAGCCAGATGCTAGAATTAGGACTGTGGATACTGAGCCATTCATGGGGAGGGGATGATGGAGACTTCGGGGCCACAGCGGATCTCACTGACTGAGCAGCCCAGCTCATCACTCATAATTTGCAGCTTTGTCTTAGGAAAAAGCATGTCACACTGAATCATACATAGTACATTGCTGTAAGAGACATCAAACACTTCCATGTTACATACCAAAGTGAAACACCTCCTTTCAAAGAGGGTATACCATTTGTTAGTCTACAAAAAGATCCAGACAAAAGGGAGGATGAACATATCATTAAAAAGACTTAGTCATTAGTAGATACACAACTGGGATTGATATATGGAGTGGAAAATTTTCCAGCTGACAGGAGCTAGGCATTTTCCGGAATTAAATGTTTGAAATAAAAATTCTTCTACACAGAAGCAATAAGATATTAGTGGACACTGATACTTCTTACTCAGAGCACTAGAAAGGATTCCAAAGCAGAGAGGGGGAAGAAGCAGTGGCCATTTTCAGAGTCATCTACAGTGCCCAAAAAAAATGGTTTCAGAAGAAATCTATTCATTTATAGTGTTCACAGCAAACTCTTGGAAGAAAAGATGTTAAGCAGATATTTAGTTGTCCCTTCACACCTTCAAGTGATAGAGACTTGAACTCCAATTTGCCAACGCTGTTCACTGGAAGATTGTTCTAATGCTCCCCTCTCTCAACGTTGATCAATATCATTAATCTTATGGAATGGGGAGGCCTTCTTGCTGAGTATCTTTCACTTTTGACTTTTAATGTTCACCTAATTTTTAAAGCAACCCCAGTGTTGCTGATTGATGTAGAGATTATGATCCAAATGCTGCTCAGTGATTAACCTGGGACAATATCTCTCCCCCTTTTCCCTACTACACAGAAGAGATTTGTGGATATCTTCTCATTCCAGTGCATATAGTTATTACTGCTGAAAATCACGAAGTGCTCTGCTGAGGCATTTCAAGAAATAATAAGTGGTCAGAGTTCCACTGCAGTTTAGAAATGCTTTTCTGCAATGTGAGGGGGAATAGGCAGAGCTAAGTTCCTCAGTTGCTTGGGTAATTCTGAATGTCCACCAGTTTTTTAAGCAAAAATGTGCTAAACTAAAGATTTAATGTTGAGACTTAAAGGAAAGATTGCTTTGAAGAAAAAGAGCTATTAGCTATCATTTTTTGATAACTCTACTATATGAATGGCAAGCACACACATTGTAATTTTTTTCTCTTATTATTATGAAAAAGTTTTCATTTACTGAATAGTCCTACCTTTCATTTTCATCATATTTTGTTGAACATGATTTAAAACCATAACAACAATAAATAGCTTTTCTGTTCAGAAACCTAGGGCTTTGTGGCTGTTCTACCAATGTGTCTTTATTTTTAGATGCTGGAGATAGGATTTATCAGAAAGTAATGAATAGAAATTCCATTTACCTACTGCATGACAGTATTATGAAAATGTTTACAATAAAAGTGGTCTGCGAGATTTTTCATTTTTGCAGAGAATACAGAATTTTCTCCCCTTTGATACAGATTTCTTTCAGAGCAGAAGAGCTTTTTTTCTGGTTACATGGTATCAAAATTACATTTCAAAGAAAAATGAGAAAAGGCAGTACAATAGTCTAAAATCGTTTAGCTTCTTTCTAAAGGAGTTATCTATAAATCTTCATGACAGCTGTGTGTTCAGTATTTCTTTTTAAAATAAATCTTCTCATACAAGGGAAGGGAGGAATGAGCAAGTAACCAAAGCCTCTCCATGCTGAGAAAAAACATTAGAACAGCAGAGGTAGGTTCTGTGGAGTCCGTCTCAAGCAGTGAAATTTTTTATTTTTTTCTTTTTTTGCATTGAGAGAGATCTATATATAACATTTACATTCACATTGTGCATTCAATACAGGGCAAAACATTTAAGTATGTGCTTAGCTGCAAGTGTGTGAGTTGCCATTTAGATTTTGGCAGCTGCTGAGAGCTATTGCACCAGTTCAGAAGAACTGTTAAATGCGTGCTTTGTAGTAAACATTAAACATCTGCTAAAAACACCCTGTAAAATGAAGCCCAGCTGACTTCAGTAGGACAACTCATGTGCCTACAGGTAGTTGTGGGAGTAAATTCTCTGCTAACGTGAGCAATGACTAAAAAAAACAAACAAAAACCAAAACAAAACAAAACCCCAAAAAACAAACCAAACAACCCCATGGCTTGGGAAAAAAGAGCTTACTAAATTTTCCTCATTTTTTTGATCAATCCTATTGATCAAAATAGGATCAAATTGACTATTTGATCTTCCTTTGCCCACATTTCTAATTTCATCATTTGATCAAGGTAGTGACAGTGTCTCTTAACAAATCAATTCTTGCAAAGGGATTCTGTCTTTCTCTTCCCTCTCATTTAATGCAGATGGCTGAGTGATAATCCAGCTTTCCTTTAGAGAAAGGTTGGGCAGCGTTTTTATGTACTCACAGGACTTGAATTCCATTATGATACATTGTAAAAATATTTCCAAATATGTTAGCCAGAAATTATTGTTTGACTTAAATAGCAACAGTAGTAATATTCTCTTGAAAATCATGAGCTGAATGCTCATCATGGAGTCCTTATTTGTCAGTTTTTTAACCTTATTTTTCTCCATCTCTATAAAGCAAAGGTACCGCTGAATCGATACATAGTTCAACTGTGTGAAGTTGTCAGGATTCAAAAAGTGCTGTTCTGGTAAAAGAATAGTGAAGGATTTTTTGGAGGATAAGGATGCAATATAGCTCCACAGGATTTTACTATGGTTCTAACTTTCATGGGGAAAGAAGGCCCAGAGGACGTATATCCTACTTAAGTTATGCTTGGTATCCAGAACAAATGATTAAAGTATCAATTTGTAAGCACCTAGGGAATAATAAGGTGATAAGAAACAGCCAATGTGAATTTGTCAAGAACAAATTCATGTCAAACCAATCTAATTTTCTCCTTTGACAGGGTAATTGGTCTAATGGATAATAGGGAATAAATAGATGTGATATATTTTGGCTTTAATAAGGGTTGATACAGTCCTATGTGACAGTCTTGTAAAGTAAGTAGGGGAATATGGTCCAGGTGAAACTGTTAAAAGTTGTTTGCACAACAGATTGAAAAAGCATACTGAGAGTAGTTGCTGATGGTTTCCTGTCAAAACAAAAGATCACTACAAGTCAGGATCTGCAGGAGTCTGTTCCGTGCTTGCTACTACTCTAAATTTTCATTAGCAGTGTGCCTGACAGAATAGAGAGTACATATAGCAGGTTTGTCGATGACACCTAGATGGAGGGTGTCGGGCACTTGATGGAAGGTGGCAAGTTCTGGATTGCAGTCCAAAATTATCTTCACCAGCTGGAGAAAATAGTCTGGAATTCCAACAAGTGCAGTAAATAAAAGCACAAACTATTGTGCTTATACTAGAAGAATTAAACCGCACAAGTAGTAAAATGAGAAATATCTGGCTTAATGGGCAAAAAGGAATTATAGTGAATCACAATCGAGATATACATTAACAATTGCTAATGGGGGAAAAAAAGAAGAACAAAAACACCCAACTAATCCTATGATTTTTTTTTTTCCCCAAGAGTGTTACATTTATCAGTAGACAGGTAAGTATTCCACAGTATTTAAAATTGGCAATGCCTCAGGTGAAGAATTATATACAGCAGTGGTCATCACACTTTAACAAAAGCATAATTAGCTGCAGAATTTAGAAGACATCCACTAGTATGACAAGATGTGAAAAAATTTCACTCGGCTAGGGAAGGTAGAAAGAACTGAATAGATGTACAGTGGAAAAGACAAGGAAAGTATAGTAGGTTTTCAGTATATGAAAGGAGGTTAATAAGAGAACAGTGACCAATTGATCTCTGTGTTCCTTGGGTTTGATAGAAGAATACATTTGATTAATTATTCAGCTTAACTTGATTCAAAAAATTTTTTGTCAGAATATTTGGTGAAACAATTCTAGCTATAATGGTAGTGAAGTTCTGGAAGAAAACACGTAGGGACACTTGTGGGCTCCCTGTTGGCAGAGGGTCTTAACAAATTAGATACCTGTTTCTGAGGATGGTCAGGAAATGCTGAGTGTAGTCCCAGAGCTGAGAGAGAGATTGTACGATGTCCTGCTCAACTAACTTACAAACCTGTTTCTGTGGTTTGGAAGAGCTAATAGGGGTTTCATTTCTTGTCCATGCCAAGTGATGGTCACACCTGGCCTGCGGCCTTTGTTTGCAAAAGGAGAGGAACTTCCAAAAGTTGGTCCATTAAGAACCAGGAAAGGCTGATACAGCTAACTGCTTGAAGTTATTTAGCATTTCACCCTTCTCATTTCAAATCTGTTATTTTTCAACTTTCAGAGATATGCTTAAATGGTATTTGAAGCCATGTGTACTATTTGCCTCAATCGCTGTTCTGTGTGTGGCTCTAACCACATGTTCTTATTCTTTGCCTGTTTTGTTGTGCCTCCAATTGCGGATTAGATTTAGATTTAGATTTAGATTTCCAATTAACCTTCAGATTTAGAACCCTGCTTTGGTATAAAACCAACAATTTCTGCTTGAATTGTAATGCATAGCTTCCTTAATCAGTCACTTGTTGCAGGTATTGCCAGCCATCAAGCACAGTTATCTATTATCTCAGGGAAATTTTACTTCTGGTCTTTCCAAACCAACGCATCTGCGTTCTGTGGAGTCATCAGCCTGATTCTCTAAGGAGATTCTCTTGTGCATTTACAGATGCTTAGCATCCCCTTGAAGTCACTGGTACTCTATGAGGGTATAGTATTAATTGCAGCACTTGTACCTCACCAAGAATAAAACTTCATCCAGAATTAACTTATTTATATATATAAAAAATTATTTTTATATATATGTAATTTATATAGGTATGTAACTCCGTATATATATATATATATGTGCTACTTCTTTCTAATACTGCATCATATTTCCTGTACTATGAAGTTCAGTGTAAGGAGACACAAATGCTGATTTCAATTGTGGAATTGCACATGCCATTCATTTGAGATCAGAATGGGAGTCAGAATGGAAATACACTCATAGGTCGACACTTTTCCAGAGATACTGGTTTATAGCATTCACTGGAAAAAGTAGCAAGTAAGCACAGAAAGTGATTAGTGCAGAGATTTCCATGGAATATCTGGCATTTGTATCGACACATTATGGAAACGCTAAAGAATTGCTAAAAAAATTGTTCAAGATATGTGATTTTTTGGCATTTCAAGGGTCTAATCAAATAGCACAGAATAGTTTGCACTTGCATTGCATACATGACAAATTTGAAAACAACCTAGTATTTTTTTTGCCCAGTTGGATATTGAGTGGAGTCTGTTTTTATAGGCCTAGCCTGCACATTTTAGAAGCATTACCTCCTCTTTCCTAGACCACAGTTTTAAAGACTGCAATATGAATTGCAGTCAGGTCCTTTACAGGTCTGATCTTTCCCATACTAGAGAATTCAAACTTTTTTTTTTTTTTACTGTGTGTTGTAATTTGGAAGAAAATAATCTTTTCTTTTTTATATTTCAATCCTGTCTTCTGTTAGATGTTGTTTCATTCTGAGATGGTTATGAGTAACCCTTTTTCATGTAGGAAATAAGTAACTGAATTTATAAATTACAAAATCCAGAATAGTCTGTTGAACAATAGTCACGAATTTTCACATAACCTGGAGTTTCTTAAAGCATTTCTAAAATGCTTAACAGAAAGTATAAATAATTTCCTTTTGTTGTATAAAGTATTTTTTCCATAATTTTCACCTTCTATGCAGTACTTTTGTGCACCTATACAACCTAGGAGCAGAAATGATTCATATCTGACACAGCACCTTGTTGTTTAGCCTCTGAGTACTTTTGGAGGTGTTGAACTGAGTCCCCTGACTGATAGCCTAAGAATGTGGATATTTCCTTGCCTCTTAAGCATTGCCTACAAACCAAACATTTTGGGTGATCCTCAGTAACTGCTCTAAGTGGTGTCTCTGTCGTCCACAAGCTATGGAGCTCTCTACATGAACTCTTCACTAATCCTTGTACCTATCTCCTTTCTTGTAGTGAAAGTAATCCATTCTGTCTAGAAAATCTGTACTGTTGCAGAACATGGACCAGCCCAGAGGTATCAGGCTCATAGAGGCATGCCTGAGGACGAGATGGCAGTAGGAAGAAGGGAAGTTTTAAGTTACTCATCTTTAAGAAAGCATGCTCTTAATGTCAGCTGGTTACTCAGTCTGTTGCTGGTGGGGAGAGATGGAGTGCCTTGGTGTCCACTGTGTTCATACTACAAGACTTACACTTTCCTCTCAAAGTTCACTCTCCAGCCACATTCAGCAGTAGTAGTGGAAGAGAGACTGTCTAAATCAAGCATTGGAACAGGCTGCCCAGGGAAGTGGTTGAATCACCATCCCTGGAGGTATTTAAAAGATGTGTAAACTTGGCGCTTAGGAACATGGTTTAGTGGTGGACTTGGTAGTGTTAGGTTAACAGCTAGACTCAGTGATCTTAAGGGATCTTCCAACCTAAATGATTCTATTCTATAAAGCCAGGAGAAAGCAAAGTCTAATGCTTCCAGCTACCTAGTCCCTGCACAAGCAAAGGTTATGGAGAAATGTCCAACATCTACGTCAACTGAACATCGGAGTCAGTATAGGAACATGATCCTGGAGAGATTAAAACATTCAGCTTAGCAGCAGCTGTTGCTGTGTTAGGACTTAAAGATTATGTAAAACTTAGACTTTTTTATTCACCTTTGTCAACTCTTGCTTCCTATGCTCCTCCTACCAGGTTATTTCATTTTCAAAGCACTCACTTTTTTTGATAAAACAAGTCACAGAATCACAGAATCACAGAATCGTATAGGTTGGAAAAGACCTTTAAGATCATCGAGTCCAACCGTAAACCTAACACTGCCAAGACCACCACTACACCATGTCCCTAAGCACCTCATCCAAACGTCTTTTAAATACCTCCAGGGATGGCGACTCAACCACTTCCCTGGGCAGCCTGTTCCAATGCTTGATAACCCTCTCGGTGAAGTAAAATTTCCTAATGTCCAGTCTAAACCTCCCCTGGTGCAACTTGAGGCCATTTCCTCTTGTCCTATCACTTCATACCTGGGAGAAGAGACCAACCCCCACCTCTCTACAGCCTCCTTTCAGGTAGTTGTAGAGAGCGATCAGGTCTCCCCTCAGCCTCCTTTTCTCCAGGCTAAACAACCCCAGTTCCCTCAGCCACTCCTCATCAGACTTCTGCTCCAGACCCTTCACCAGCCTCGTTGCCGTTCTCTGGACACGCTCCAGCCCCTCAATGTCTCTCTTGTAGTGGGGGCCCAAAACTGAACACAGTATTCGGGGTGCAATTGTACAGAAGCTTTGATATCTCTTGAAAATTACTTGAGTTTGCTAGAAATGATCTGTGAATAGGCAATGGCTCTCTCTGATAGTCCTGTTTATAATTTGCTAAAGATTAATGACTAGTATTCGGACTGTGGAATATGGAGACAAATTGGTTTAAAAGGTTTCTGCTTGTGGCACTGAAGTGAATGGTTGCACTATTTGTCCTTTTGGGGCCAACTTTTAACTTCTGCTACGGCGTGGATGATCCCAGAACTGCAAAGAGCAGAAGAAGAAGGAGAGAAAGACAGAGGTGAGAGTAGTTAATAAGAGAGAACATCTGAAATAAAAGCAGCCTCCCTCCTGTGCTTGAACACATCCATGCTTGTTACTGTCAGAAATTTTCCTTCTCTCAGAACTTATTAAATTAGAATATAAGAATGTACCAGAAAACATGATATTGGGGGGCAGGAAGCAGACCTAAATGGTCTGATAGGCCCTAGATTTTCCAAAATCTGCTTTCAGTGTCAGGAGAGTGCTTAATGTGGATTATCTGTCACTCACTAAGATGAATTCCAGGCAAATTACATATATATTTTCCGTGGGCTTAATGAATTGGGTCCTGTAGCTACATTCTTTGGGTTACAATAGTGTCAGAAAGATTTCGTGCCTGGTGGAGGGTGGGGGAACATGAGATTGAAATTCAAATGCTAAAATTGGGCAAGTAGTGGCTAGCGGGAGTTTCTTTGAAGTCTTTGGCTGGCATCGTGGGAATGAAGACAACGCTTAGTATTTTTGAACTGTATGTTGAAAAATACCATTTTATACACAAAAGAATTGGTATAGACAGGGGAAAATATAGACAGTATAAAAGGTATAGACAGTATAAAAGGGGGGAAAAGGAGTGTCTCTTCCAATTCTCTCATGTTCTGTTCATGGAGAAGACTGCCCATTGCAACTGCCAGGAGAGAAATCTCTGCTTTATCACTTCTCGACATACACTTATTTGTAGTTGAGGCTTTTTTTCCTGTCAGCTTCCTCAGTCAACATGGGAAGTAAATCAGTCAACTCCAATAAACAACTGAAATTTATGAACAACTATGATGGGGACTCTTTACAGAAACCACTTTTCATAAGCGAGTCATCACCTAAAAGGGAAGATAAATTGTAAACTCTTTGCTGTGCAATCTTCATCTAGCTTTGTTTGGTCTGTTGTACCTTCTTCCTTATAGATTTATTTAAAAAATAAGAATTTATACAGTAGAGAATCTGAGATTCTGGATTATTAATAATGGGTGCAGATAACAAATTTCACTATAAAAATGGCAGAATATTGTCACCAATCAGTGACTCCTTTTGGCTCACTTTCTTAGGCACTGATAAGGACATAAAGAAGAACTGGTAAAAGAGGAACAGGAACTTTGACTATGCATCAAAATCTGGTCCACAGAAAGAGCGCATAGTGAAGAAAATGTGCAGTTTTGTGTGATGTAGAAAGATCTCGATCAAAATGAGTTAAATGATGTAAATTGTATTTTTTCTCAAAAAAAAATTCCTAATTTCTTCTGAAACTGCATTAAAAGTAAACTTGCTCTTTTACTTGGCTTTGGTTGATTATACTCTATTCCAACAGCCATAAAATCTGAATAAACTTACACTAACTCTGGACACTTTTTTTTTGGTCTTTGTGGTCAGTAAAATTGCACTCCCTGGGGTACCCATGATATATTTTTCTTCACAGTATCTGTGCAGCCACCTCTTGTAGAAAATATAGTATTTCTTTCTGTGAGAGTTACTATTAAACATAACTGCCCCTGATGTAAACAAATTCCATTTCAGAACCTGCAGGCCTGACTTTTTCAGCTCCTTGGTTCTTTTATCACTCCTCACATGTCTTTTACAGTCTCTGGAGATATTGCTATTCTGTGTACTTACTCACATCACAGCTAACAGCTGGGAGTCTGATCCTCTGAAGGAGTGGAAGTGCAACCCAATATCTGCTTTTAAAAGCTTTATATTGGAATAAAAAAGCACATATTTGAGCTATACCTTTGAGGGGGTATTGCCCCCACTCATGCATTTTTTTTTTATCTCAGTTGAAAATGAAGTCTTTAAAGGTTTAAAATGTCCAAAGGGGACTGAATTCTTTTCAGGAAAGAATCCAACATGGCACTTACACCTAACTCCCCCATGGCCTTTAAAAGCGTGATTATGAATTCCAAACATGCATTCAAACTGAGGCAATGCTCTACTGGTAGACCGTACAGGTACTTTCATATATATAATTGTTTGATGAGTTGATCTCAAACTGTGATTTAAAAAATACAAGGGTTTATGCTGTTTGGGGTTTATATAGGTCTCATTGTATCGTGGTGGAATAACTGTAGATACAGATGCATAGTAAATGTACTGAATTCATTTATGTTAGCTCTTTTTGGATGGGCATAAATGTTTCTTTTTATTCTTTAGAAAGGAGATTTTAGGAGGTAGTCTCTGAGCAGGTTTTATCCTTTCCCCAGCATAGCCTATTTTGTCGGCATCAGTGGACTTGTCATGATAATCAACTTTTTTGTCCCAACCATCAATCACTCCTGATTACAGCTGGGGAGAAGTTCTGTTCTGTTGATCAGCCCATCAGTGCGCATAATGTTACACCTGGAGACAAGTGAAAATCATCCCTCAACGGGAGAATCGCTTGCCTTCAAGCCTTTTGTGTGAAGTATTTTAATTTACATTTAGAGTCTTGTTGCAGTTGTCAGTGCTTGCTTTGATTTTATTATTTCTTTGACAAAAATAATAAGTTCAGTTGATCTTTCGGTACATGATTAGAAGAAGAATGCCTTTCTATTTTGAATAACATCTTATGTTGTAACTTTTTCACTTCATTGTATAAATATTGTGATAATTATCACTATATAAATTAAAAATTGAATGGTTATGTAGTACTTCACTAGGAGAAACGTAGTATATGCTAGCCCAGAATTTTTGCAAAAGCTATTTTGTTGGCTTTTAATTAGATACTTGGCTAGGGTAATATTTATCTTTAGTATTCAATTTATATGAAGTGGCTGTGTAGCAAACTTCATAGCGATGAAATCATTAAAAATTAAAGGCATCTTTTCTTTCTTTAAAGGAAAATGTGGCTTATATTGTGATCATTACTGAATAACACACTTCTGAAAATAGGGACATTCTATGTATGTAAAGCCAAGCATTTTTCTTTCCTTGTAATAAAGGTGTTTTTCAGTTGTCACAAGAATGATGAAATTTCATCTTGAGTAAATGCTTTATATTTTGCTAATAGCTTAAATATGACATTTAATTAGCTATCAGAATAACCAGATGTAGTTTAATTGTACCGTTCTTTTTCCTCCCACGGTCACTTTTTTATTTTAGGTATCTTTTTAAATTATCAATGTCACAAGTTTATCCTTTCACAATATCAAAAAACCACAACATATAAGAAGACTGTAAACCTGATGCTTCAAGGGCTACACGATGAAGTGTAAATGAAGAAGAAAGTAGAATGTGAGAGTATGGGGTAATACAGATTTGATTAGCAATCATGTTTTTACATAAAAGGTTTAATTAGCAGTAGCTCATTTTCCTATTCCTGCTGGCCATTTTGAGGACAGTGATATATTGCTTTTTTGCAGTGAGCCATGCCACCAAATAGAAGGTGTTACGTTTTCATTAGATGCAGACACTTCACCATTATTATCTCTCACCTCAGTGTACACAGCAATACAAAACATGTCCAAATGTCATAATTTAATAGGCCAATGATATATACAGTAATTTTAAAACTATGGGATATTCGCTCAGATGCTTTGTTTTGTTTCTCTTTAAATTGATGATAAAAGCACTAAATTGTAAGTCAAATAATCATTCAAACAGGCTCACTCCTTATGTTCTGTCTGCTTGAATACCTTGTTTGCCAAATACAGAATTTCATCACTTGTATAGAAGTTGTTCTTCCAAAGTGACAACCTGTTCATTTTTATGGTTTAGTAATTAATGTATATTGCATAATTTTTATTTTACAGGCTACATCAATCTGCATTACCTTTCCAAAGACTCTCACCACTTATTATTGTCATGACATAACAGAAAATTTTCTTTTGTTATTGAATAGATATATTTGATGGTTCTTCACTAATACAATTCTAGTCAAATAGCCTACCACAAGGTACCTGTCATTGCTTGTCAATTTATGCTCTAACATGATTTTCATACCAGAATCTTATGTAGCGATAAACAGTTACAATAAAGTCAATTTCTAAGGTAAACACATTCTGAGAAGCAGCAATAAGTGAGTAACAATGTCTGAAGATGTCAGAAAACATGGAGTATATGGAAATAATTAACACCTTGGACACGGGAGAAATGAAGATTTTTACTGCATTTAACAGTATTTTATTCTATATAATTCCCAGTGGCTAAGAATTTTTTTTTCTAAAATTATTTTACATGACTAATTTGCATCTCGTTAGTGCTTGAAAAGGCTGTAAACTTCCTTCAGAGAAGAGCTAAGAAAATGTACATCGTGTAGTTACAGGATAGAAGAATTTTTAATAAAATGCACTAAAAATGGTGCAGCACCGTTTTGGTTGTTCTTCTAGAGTCTGAGCCACATGTCTCAATTGGTGAGACAGGCCTTACTAGCAAGGCAAGCCAACAGGGCATGAGATGCAGAGAAAAGCCTGCAATCTTTGTAGGCTTATTAGCTTATCCTGTGCTAAATTAGTGTTGTTGGAGTTGGTGCTGCCACCAAAACAATTGGCAAGAAGCGAGGAGAGAACAGATATTCAGGAGAAGAAAGGAGCAGATGCAATGATAATCAGCAGCAGGGATCACAAGGAGTGGGGACTGCAGCAAGACAAAAAGGGTTCTGGTACAGACTCTTGGCTGAAATAGATCGGGTTGCATTAATGTTCACTGCTTAGTCATTTCTCTCTTGTACAGTTGATTGCATTTGCCCAAGCAGGGATTCAGTAGTTAAGACGTGTTTCAACCCAAGGCACAAGTTCTGTCATCTTTCCAAGAAGGATCTACTTTTTTATTATGTATGTTCTGCACTAGTAGAAGGAATTGTAAAGGAAGAGGAATTCCTATGGAGTGGAAGATGTGCATTTCACACTTGAAAGAAGTTTGTTACAACATTTTCTAGACTAATAAGATGAGAAAGATGATTTCTTGGACTCCCATCATGAGAGAAAACCAATGCAGAGTTTTCACTGGTGTGTGTGATCATGTTTGCTGTTTAGAGGTGGAAAAGAAGTATAGTTTCTGGTGGTGGGAAGCTGAATTTTGTGTGAATTTTACAGGTGCTGCACAGCCTTTGAACTGCCAGCACTAGCAGCCTAATGATCAAAAGCAAAATTCCTTGTTGAAAAGGATCTTGCCTAAACTATGAAAGGAAGTTCTGAATTGGTTTATTCTCTCTCCAAATCCCATAGAAAATGGGTGAAATTAATCAAGGGCAAATCAATCTTTTCAAAAAGTTAGGACTAAGAAGAAGTAGGCATTTGCTCTGATGACTCTTATTAACTGATTTTTCTATCACTTGTAACCATTTTGAGGATGAATATTCAGTCGTGGCTTTGATGGCTGTTTAGTTGCAGTCATCAGTCCACACTACTTCAGTCAGAACCAAAGACAAGGTCCCAACAGAAAACAGGCTCAGAATTTTTGTCGTGTTTCTTGCTGAGTGTCCATTGATATAGATAAACAACCATTAATCATAAGATAAACTGGAAATCATTTCTCAGGAAACATGTTATTGCTATAGTCTGAATTATTCTGCAATAATTATCTTAAAAATAGTAGAGGTACTGTTTAATCGGTAATTTACTCAGAACCTGGAGAATACTATGGCTCATTTATACAAGCAGCCTACAGCTAAATATCTGTGCAGTATACACTGCTTTACAGATGTGTCAGATGAGATCTTTGCTCTAGAGAGCTTATTTTCTAATAAATCAGAAATGAAACAAGAATATAAGGTAGGGAGAGCAGCAGGGGATCGGCAAATGAATTAATGGAAAAATACTTTCTGAAACCCATTTTTAAGTTTGCTTGAAAGAGAGAGGGTTTGACAACCAGTAGGAATATGATTCAACTTGTTAGATAACGTGTTAGAATGGTTGAAGTCAAGCCTGTAAAAAATGTCTGAGGGTAAGTAAGAATAAATGTATTTTCAGAATTTGTAGTTTATGGAATAAATGGTTGGAGTAGGTGTGTTGTTGTAATGCACGCAAGAGGGAAAAGGAGCTATGTAAGAGAAGAGACAAATAAACAATATTGAATAACAGGTGTGGTGATGCAGAGTAGGAGATCAATATGTGGAAAGAAAGGAGACTCTGAGTCTGTTGTAGTTCATGATTAATGTTTGGGGTATGGTGACAGAAAAGAGGTGATTTGAGAAATGGAAAATTACAGGTGGCAGAATAAAGAGTAGGAGAAAAATTAGAGCCATCCAGGAGCTATTCATGCTGAATGATCATGAAGATATTGGTTGAAAGCAAAGGAGAAGTCATCCCAAAGAGAGTGTGTCCAAGTTGAGAGAGTACAAAGGCTTGAAGACAGAATCCTGAAATACATTAGTCTGGCCAGTGCAAGTCTTGTTTTTGAACTGGGAGGAGGTTTGTCATCCAGACATTCTCCAGCTGGGGTTACTTAGGGTTCAGATCTTGTCTAAAGTCAGCCTTAATGAATACTTTTTTTTTTCCCTTCACTACTTAAGCCTATATAAAAGTTAAGATGGCTGAAGTCTATCAATTAGCTCTTTTCTGGTATTTATGGTAAGGAATAATGACAGAAGCACTTCTATAATAGTATAAGTGGGTAGCCGCTTTAAATCTGGATTTTTAAAATAACAGAGATTACATGTTATCACTCTCAGAAAATCTACTTACATCCAAAAGGTGCTGATGTCTGTATTCCCTGAATGGGAAAATGAAGGCCGAAAATATTTATCTACTTTTCCCCTCAATTTGCTGCCCTCCACCCCCACCAATGCCTTCATGACATCAGCTTGGTGGTTTATTATGGCTGCTCCTGACATGAAACAAGTAACAGAGTAGTAAGAGATTGATTCACAGTGAGGAGCTATAGACATTTACAGTAATTGGACTATGAATTTTAATTCAAGTCTTGAAATCGGTTGTTGTTGCAGTCACAAGCATCTGTGTGTTTTGGAGGCATGACTCCTTTTTTCTAGAAAAAGAGGTTCCACCGATACTAAATATGCATTTTTAATTGAGCGGTTATATTCATAACAAACTGATGAGTTTGAACTGTAGCTAAGAAGGCAGGATTTTGCTTGGCTGGGGGGCTAACAGAGGCTCATTGCGTTTCAGTATGCTGTTTATAGAAACATGAATTGCATTTAGGACAAGGCGGGGGCCTTTAGTATTTCACTGCAAGCTGTTCTGGTGTGTGCAAAGGTGCATTTTCAAACTGGTAAGTGATGGGTTGGCCCTTGAGGCACTTTGGCTGGGGAGAGGCATAGTTTTCATAATTCTCTTTTATCAGCTCCACAAAAGATAAATCAACAGGATGATGATCTTATCATTAACATCAAATTTCAGTAATTCTTGCACTGTAAATGAGCACATATTCAGGGCTACTTATTAAAGCTGCCAATTTTGTGTGATAAGGTCATCACACAAGGTCATCACACATCAGCTTAAAAAAGCTGATGTGTGATAAGGTCAATCACACATCAATGTGATAAGGTCATCACACATCAGCACTCAACTGAATAAACAGTTCGGCTATAGATTTAGTCCATTGTTAGCAGACAACTTCTTGTCCTCCTACCATATTTGGACTAGTAAACCCTTTGGCTTAGCCTGAAAGCTCCCAGTTATATTCCTGGCCCGTTGTCTGCCTGAAGAAACCTGTTAGATTTACCGTGTGTAAGCCTGAAGGTGCTAATACGTCTTAAAGTCTCAGCTAGAAGTACATATCTGGTTTGTATTTGGAATGCAATAGCATGTATTTTTTAGGAGACTGAAGGGCAAAAACATTGAGGCTGAAACTGTATCTGTAAGGTGAAACTGAAGAAGCACTGAATTAAAGATTAAAGCCTCAACCCTCTTTAAAGAGAAAGTACTGGAAAGAATTAGAAGTTAAATTTTGTCTGCACTTGGTAGGACTCTGGGTGCTAAAGCCAGTTGTCCTGAGCTTGGCCTAGTTGTCCTATTCCTCTGTAAGTGGCTGTGCATCTATCCTGACAGCCTTTGGGATCTCCTTTGAAGAGTGTGACTTCTCGACGTTCACTGTCATCAGTAGGGCTCTGGATAGTACCTGAGATCCTACTCTCATCCCTTCTTTGAGGTACAGTCACAGTGCTGTACAGTTCAAAATTCTTATTACTCGGTAAATGTGTGCATCATTAAGTGGTGATCATTTATCTGGTTTATGATTTGGCTGGCAGAGTAGGTGGCATACAGGGGCACTTCAGCCAGAGCTGGGAGTGGGGGCCTCACGAGGCTCTGAGGAGAGTGGCACGTATGGGCACAGGGGCGACAGGGTTCCAGCCATTAGGACCACCATGAACTCTGAAAGCCAGGAAAATGCCTTGGGAGAGTTAACGGTTCTTCTCAGGATATTTACATGACTCACTGGCAATATTTATCATGATCTTGATAGATTACAGCAACCTACACCTGCAAGCACTTGCTTTTACAATCACAGTGTTTGCTGTCTGCTATTACCCTTCCTTATCCACTGTTTGAACTTGCACCCTTAATGTTCTTTCAAGGTAGGGTCCTTGGTTTTTTGGTCTGTCTAAGGTTCATTCATGTTGGAATAACTGCCATTATTGAAATGGTTTGTAGTGCAAAGCACTGTATTTGGGAGATAAATTGAGTTATTCTATTTATTTTTATTACATTTTGGTTGTATTTTTATTGTGGGATGGACTCGGATGTAATTTGGTTCCAGGATCAAAAATAGGAAATTACTCTAAAATGGAAAGATAGTCACACAGATTCAGTCAAGACTGAGAGTTCAAAGGGTTATCAGCCTTCTTCTGAAGTTTTATTCCCTAGATATTATTATGTAGTGTTTCTGATATATGCTGTGGCTTTATATCTGTCCATAAACTGCTGCACAGATTATTTGCAACCCAGTAAAAAAAGCAGGACAACGGATTATATCTCTCTGACAAAAATGTGAGAGTCTTTGTTAGCTTTATAGCTGGATGTCTGCTGGATATATATATATCAAGTGTCCTCAACACTGGAAACCTTTCCATCTAATATAATATTTCTGGTGAGATGGCAGGTTGTCTGTGGTGTGTGTGTGTAGCCGTATATATACATACACACAAGACACCCCTTTCACAGACAGGTTTGCTGTAATATAAAAGAAACGGGAAAATATTCCTATGCAGATCACTCAAATGGTGTGGTTGTCTCTAGCAGTGTTAAGTAGAAACTAGTAAAGAAAGAGCAGAGAAACAAACTAAGTCATTTCGATTTGAGGGAAATTGGTCTGGGTGTTCTCAATTTTCATTTTGTCAATATTTTGTAGAGTATATGTATGTACGACATACCAGTAGCAGCTGAGTATGAGTACATAGCACCAACCAAGATGATGTAGAGTTACCCAAACAAATGCTATAGTGAGGGTAGAGAAGTAGCATATTCCAAGTTGCATATAACACATTTTTGTGGGAAAGCATGGCTTTTTTTGCTCAACTGATGTGTTTCTGTGATGCTGTACATTTTGTTTTGTTGGCTCAGTCAAAGACTGCCTATCCATCTTTAAATTCTTTCCACTGGGTCCAAGCAGAGCATCACACTTGCTTTCAATCGCCAGTCCAGGGTGAAATAATATCAACATTTCTGTTGACTTAAGTGGCACCAGGATTTCACCCACACAATCTAAACTTAACGTGCTTGCTATCTTTTTTATTTTTCTCTCAGCAAGGAGGTCCTTGCAATTTCAAAAGGGCAATGAAGACAGCATGGTTCATTGTTTCTAGATTTTGGGGTATAATGAATTTATCGGAGTGAATATTGAAACAGTTGTAAAGCTCTTGCCAAAATGTAATTTATTTATGAGAAAAGTAATGAAGTATATTAGCTACACTGAAAAAATAACTTCCAAATCAATATGCAAGAAGTTGATCAATAATATGCATGTTAGGAAAGTAGCAGAACACATTCAGGATTTGATTAAATGAAGTAAAGAAAGTTCTTTTTTTGCAACAGGGCTTCTAGAGTAATTTACTAACTTCCTATCATGGGTGATTTCAACATAGATTTCAATGGAGCTTGGACTATTGAAGCAAATAGCTCATTCTTGAAGATCTTTTGTTGTTTTTAACACATTGAATTAGCTCATTACTGCTGAATATGTAGTGGAAAATAGCATCTGTTTACACTGCAATAATATAAAAATTACTTACCAGTAACAGAATAAGGAGCAATTTGCAAAAGCTAATCATATTTGTGCACTTGTCTGCAAAAAGTAAATTGTTAATACATACCCAAGGGAAAAAGCACTTACTGGTTTATGCAATTTAATAGTAGTGTTAAGCATAATATATTAAAGAAAATTTTTTTAGGATTCAGTTTTAAAAATCATAAGGATATGAACATAAAAACCATAGCTGTCCCATATTGCTGCTTCACCTGTACTTAGTGATGGTTGAACTCCAGAAAGCATCCTGAAGCATATTGTGCCCAAATCAGGGTCAAACTGTCCATACAACCCAAATGTACAACACCAGCTTAGAAACCTACTAGGAGATTTCCTTAGTGAGAGTTCTGTCTTCATTTAGCTAGAAGTTCTCAGTAGGATGTCCTCCATCATGTAAGTTTGGGGTGCTGCAAAGCATACTGAGGCATACTGAGAATTATCACAGCAGTGAGATGCCCTGGGTGTAAACTGAGAGCTTTTCACAATTTCAGTTCATTGTTGGAGGTGAAGTTAAAGATTCTTATTTTCATTTTATTCATAGAGGATCCAGAAATCTCTACAACTTTTTACAGAAACCAGTTTTCCAGAAGTAATTTTGTAGGGACCAGGGTAGACATGTTAGCTTTTCCTTAGCCCTGCTTGGTCTCATTGTGCCATATTTGCATGTCCCATGTGCAGACTTTTTCAGGAGATCCTTTTCACCATGAATGCTGTGTGCAAACTTGCCATGTTTCTCCCCTGGCATTTTCTTTTTCTTCAGAAGTTGAGAGAGGAACCCTTTGTTCTAAACTTGCATCTCAATACAAAACTTTGAAAGGGGCTTCAGTCTGTTGTTTAAGAACAGTATACTTCAATACATCTGCTTGTGGAAATGGTAACTGTTAAATGAATTATTTTTAAAAGATAGAAGGAAGAGGAATCTTGAATATTCTTCATTATTCATCGTGGTATTTTAATACTTCATTACTTCTGATAGTATAATCTCTTCTTGGTTAGTGATGTCATCAAGTGTCCATGGCTAAAATTTTATAAAAAGGAAACAAAAAGTCTTTCATTTCACACAAGTGTTGTGTGAATTAAGTCAGCTTTTCTTCAGGTGTTAAGGTCATGCCCACAAGGTTAAATTAACCTTCTCTTGTTAAACTACAGTGCTTCTTAGTCACTTCAAGAGCTTTCCAACATTTGGTGGACATGGATGGAAAACTGTTAAATGTTACTGACTTATTGTACTGATTTACATGTATCAGATCTCTGTAATTCATAATTCTGAGATGTGAGAAGTTTGGGGTTTTTTTCCTTTCATTTGAGTTACAGTTACCATAGATTGATGGGAGTCAGCACTGAGCAATAACAAAAGGAAGAACAGCATAAAAACAATAAAGAGCAATAAGTAAGTATAAATATGTTAATAAATATTGTGAATAGGTATGAAGGGATTTTCCTGCTCCAAAGAGTTTGGAGTCTCAGCATTAAATTTCAGTACCATTTGGAAATTTCACTCTTTCAATAATCTCTGCCCAAACAAATCTAAAACATGAAATTATGTCTTAAGTTTTAAAATCAGAAAGGGCTCTTATACCTGTCTAGTTTGACCTTTTTTATATTACACACCGTACAATTTCATATAGCTGTTCCAGTTTTGAACCTGATAACCTGTGCTTGACTAAAGGAGATGAGAAACCTAAAAGCCAATGTGACTGAAGCTGAAATATAGAGCATCCCTTAGGCACTGTTCCTATAACACTTCAGCGTATAAAATCTCCTGTTGATTTCAGAGGGGCTACTCTCATGCAGTAAGGTTTGTAGAATTGCAACCAGTTTCTTGTAGCTTCAGTAAGTATTTGGTTTTGGTCAATGGAAAAAAATAGACTTTCAGATTTCAGTGTAATGCACGGTAGAGGGAACGAAGGTTTGTAGGAAGGAGACAAAATATAACTGCAGTGTAAACAGTAAGTAATGTCAGAACATTGTCATTAAGTTTTGTGTACTGCTTTGTATCCCTAACCATGGCTTCTTACATAGAACCTAACAGATAGCTTAAAGGAGTGAAAGATGCTGACCTGTCGGCTTTGTACTAGAATATATTTTTGCCTGGTCTGTACTGATGATAGTACAACAACCTACATGTGTTAGTAAATAAACCCCATTTTTCAGACTGCACAACTTTTGGAACAACTTAATCTATCCACACATATGTATTACTTTAAGAACAAACAATTGATTTTATAACTAACTGGCATCGCAAGTAATTCTGTGAGCACTATGTGTATCTAAAGGATAGATTTTGTACATACAAGTTGTATTAACTTGTTTATAATTTCAAATACAAAGTTCAAATGGTACTGAATTAATAAGAATTTAAATATGCACTATTTAAGCTTTTCCTATTTTCTGTAAAATTTCTTGTAGCATCTTTGTGTATAGTTTACCACTATTCTTCCCTGATGCTTTGATTCAGTCAAAAAAATCTGAAAGTCAGAATTCAATGAAATTGCTATTAAGAATGTAAACAGACAAATATGGTTTCCTTGGCAACAGAAACCAGGTGAAAACACTCAGATGAGCTACACTAAACCCACCCACTCACCTTTCTTTAGTTATCGGTTCACAGGCTGGATGCAGTTTTATGCTCAGTCAGTGTAAAGTTTCTAAATGAAGTGAGGCTCTGGGCAGGTAAGAGTATGTGTACACTCTTGATTCCCATTTGCTGTTGTGAACTGTGACAAACTGAGATTCAAAAAGGTGTTGGCTACGTATCCACCACTGTTATTTTTCAGATGACATCAGAAAAGACTCTGAACTTTTCAACACTATTCAGAAAGTTACTGTCTTTAAAGCAGTTATTTTAAATTTAACAGCATCCATTGTTTTTAAGTAAATATCGTTTGTGTATAACCTGAACATGGAATTGCATTTACATTATTAAATTCATTATTAAGTAAATCAAAACCATATTGTATCATGATGAGCTTGTTTTCTTTGTTGTTTCATAGATAGATTGTATGTTAGCTTCCAGTTTTAGGATTGCCATTGAGGTATTATTCAAAAGGTGTTAATTAACACAATGAATAAAAGTTGTATGGGTGTGTCTACTGCTAGTGGAGGGAAGCTGGGGTACGTTTCTACAAAATTATAATGGCATATATCATTTGCTCAAGTTCTTAGTTCCAAATTCAAAACTGGAAGCATATGTTATATTTACTAAGCTGAATAAATACACGTTTTATTTTATCATACGAGTAGCACATAGCACTGTGTATAGACTAACCTTCTCAACCTTCTCATTCTAAGATTAATTCTGAGATTAATCATTTGGTTAATCTAAATGAAAAAAAACAAACGAGTTTAATATTATCTTAAAACTCTGACTACAATAAGATTTACCCTAGGGAAAATAGATGATGCTGCCAATTAATACAGTAAAGATGAGATTAAATGTTAAAGTTAATTTTATTGATTAGACCAGTTTTCAAAACAGCATGTTTCATCTCCCCATCAAAAGAGCTCCCAAAAAGCAACCATTATTACTATGGAAGTCAGTAGGTAAAAACTTCCAGAGACCAGAACTTGATAACCTTGTTAAAATTAGTTGAAAACTGATCTGCCTTAACAATAAAAAGGATAAAATAGATGGTAAAGCAAATAGTCTGTTTATTGAATTTCAACATGCAATGAACTTTTGTTGAGCTGCATGAAGTACTGGTGTCCTTAAAGAAAAATGCCAGGTATGGGAAGAGATTTATTACTTAATCTATCTTCCCTTCAGTATATATATTTTGACGCTGTGTATGTCTACTTGGAATGCAGTGTGAAGTGTGTTATATCTAGGCAGTTTTTTGTATCTTGCTCACATAGTTTCAGGTAATGCCACATTCAATGGCAGCCTACAGTACAAGCAGATGCATGGTCATAAAGATTCTGTGTTATGGGGCAAGTGATATTAAGTAGGAAACTTTGACCTTCTACATCTGACCAAGATAAAATATTTTTTCCTTTACATAATGAAAATATTTGATTTTACTATAGGATGGATGATTTTACCATAAGAATGGGGTCGATGCGAATCTCTCACAAGGTGATGTAGACTCTTGCCAGGTGCAGTCTTTCACCATTATATAAATGGCTCTGGAAGGAGCCCAAGCACAGGGAGCGGGATGGAGCAGCTTTGTTAATGCAAAGGAGCTAGCGAGCTCCGAAAGCACCCATTTGCTCTGGTCCTTGAGAGTCAGGGTACATTCATGAGTGTATCAAATAAATGCTTTATGAAAGAGAAGAGGGAACAGAAAGTTTTTCTTTCCATGGAAAGAGAAAATTAAATACCTGGGAATTAACATGCTGGTACATTTATTTTATTCTGCCATAATAATGGAGAAATGTTTTCTTTTCTACAGAAAGGCCCTTTTTAGTACTTGCTCTGTTATTGTATATTTGGCTCTAGGGAAAGGGGCAAATTGATCTGTCATAGTTTACGGGGCAAAAGCCTTCTCTCAGAGCATATCTGAAAGAAGTCATATTACACACGTCCTTGGCGTTTTATACCACAGTTGTATCTGAGTCCATAATGTAGTTAGGTCTCTGGCACTGTATTACAGACTGGTGTTGATGATAGAGTGCACAAAAAATTGAAATGACACAATTCAGAAGATAAAGGTAAGCTTAGCAGAAGGAAGAAATGACGACAGGCAACATTTATCTGCACTATAATTGACTGGAGATTGAGTTTTGTATATATCAGGCAGAAATCAGGATACTCTTCTTGGTCAATATGAAACATGTCATCATGTTGACATCACCTTTAAAAATTACATTATATGTCTTCACTTAATCTCCTACTCTGCAAAGGCTTGCACAGGTACCTAGCTTGTTTGTCTCTTGTACTGTGAGTCTGTAAAGCTCTGTGTTCTAGAAAGTAAGCGTAGGACTTGTGAGTAGTCCTGAATCTCGTGTGTCTACTCACTGGGCAAACAAAACAGTAGGCCTTGTAAGAAATTATTTTTGAAAATTTAAAATAGCCTCAAATGAAAGCTTACCTACTAAATAGAGTAAATACATCTCAGTGCAAAAGACTGTACAATCCTCTTCTCGTTTTATCAGGTGTGGCTCACGGTAAAAGCCCTGCCCTAGGTAGAACCAACTGCTGGCATCTCAAGGCTGTTAGACTTTCTCTCTGTAAACTCCTTCTGTTTACTTACTGGAGAAGTTCCACAGAGATCACCTCAGGTTATGTAAATAGCACATACCTGGTAGTATACAGAAGTCTCAGCTGCATACTGCAACCTTCCCTGATCTCAGTGCTGTCATCACTGACTGGCCAGGCTCGTCAGTCAGTCTGGACTGGCAACTTTGGGGTCATTAGAAAAAAATACAAATTTCTTTTGATTTGTATCACTTTCTCGTGTGCTTAGAACAGA
Organism: Mycteria americana; assembly: GCF_035582795.1. NCBI lineage: Eukaryota > Metazoa > Chordata > Aves > Ciconiiformes > Ciconiidae > Mycteria > Mycteria americana. The sequence goes on along the minus strand of NC_134366.1, from coordinate 42,145,014 downwards.
TGTAAAATTATATTTGAAGTACTTATTGACAGCCCAACTTAAGAAGAAAATATTAGGAAACTTAAGAAGAAAATATTCTGTACTCAGAGATTAAGACAAGGTGTACCGTAGGCATCTCGTAAACAATTTCCCTGACTTCACCAAAAGACAGAAGACCTCTTGGCTTATGCAATTGTGCGTTATTGCTTTCCATGTGTGCCCAGCTCACTGACAGTATTAGTTTGAACCAGGAAACTAATTTTTTGGTTTTAGAGCTTTTTACTCTGGAGGATCCTGACATCAGTTGCTGATGGATTAGCCAAAATTGCTACTATTCTACTGGGAATAACAGTAGAGGTGATGGTAGAATCCAGTAGCTGGTAAAAACAAAGACATGACATGAGCTACTGAAATCTGAGATAGACAAAAAGAACTGTTCAGCACTCTCAGCCCTTGCTTGGGGCTTTCTAAAGGTGCAGATAGACTGCAGCCTTGCTACTAATTGGCCAGATGACAACATGGAGCAGAACGCTCTCCACAATGGACATCTTTCAAAACGTATTGTGAAATGAGAAATACATAATAAAGGATAATTGGATTGAATTTTTGCACGGAAGAATCAGTGGAACATATTCACTACACTTTTTAGAAAGTTCTTTTCTTTGAGCTGGCTTTTATTATGAAAGTATTGCCTAGAAGGAATGACTGAGGCAGGAAAACAATCCGTAAGAAGATTGGTAATATGAGAAGGACCAGGGAGGATATGAAAAGGGTAGAAGATGCAGTGCTGCTGAGTTGAAAACTCTCTGAGAATAGGAGACCCTTTTTTGTCTCAATGCACAAAATTAAGCACAATGTTTTTGTTGGACCAATGCCTAAAGAACATAAGTGAGAAGACGTGATTCACTGAAGTACATTAGTCAGGCAGACAAACTTATTTTGAAGACTTCCACGTAGATATGATGACTGTAATTGTAAGAGAATACTGTCTGGATTGTCTAAAATCTTTCTCATCATATTTTACATATTGTAATTTGCTTGGTAATATGATGTCCTTATGGTAATTGTGGTACAATGTTGCACTTAAGCAAAGAAAATACAACTGAGTTTTGACACTATGCCTGTTATTTTTAACTGCTCACACCTGCATGTAGAATTTTTTAGTCTTTTATTGTATGTGTATGTCTACGTGACTATTACATATATATACAATAAATGTTTATATAGACAAATACACGTTTTATATTCTAACAATTTGAGAAGGTTACAAAATGTAAGGATTAGAAAGGTCCCTGATAATTCAGGATAAATACATGGAAACAGAGGAAATTATTTGCTTTGCAAAAGAGATGCTTAAACTGACTTGTACTGCTCAACTAGGTAGGACTTCATTACAAATAACCTTGAAAAGTGTTTTGATATTTAGACATCTTGCCATTTCCTTGAAGTAATTCTCATAGACCAAAGTTTGTCTACATGTAATTTGCAGGATCAGAGCCCTCAAAATTTAGCTAAGGATCCTTGAGTTTTCAACTTCAGATAAAAAGTAATAATCTACCTTTTACTTTGTTGTTAGACATCTTTTTCAAGAATGGATGTTGTTTCTTAAAGTTCACTGTAATGTTGCACCAGCAATATTTGACATACTTCTCATACTTCATCACTGACTGGGTCACACGTTAGCTGACAGTGACTTGTCTTCAAAGTGCTAGGGTTAATTCTGTGCATCAAACATGGAAACCATGATGTGAGAAACAAACTTGGAAACGATGATGAAAGAAGAAAGTAAGCTCTTTCTTCAGGTATTCTTCTAATGTGTTCTTTTGTAATCATAAAAAGAAACAGAATTTAATATTAGAGGGGTTTTAGGATAGCTGATTGACTATGATTATGAAGTGTTCTCTAGTAATAGGGAATTTTTCCTTTAGGATTGTCCTGAATCTCTTTCATTTGAGAGAACATCTGACTTTAGATCAAACAGTTGTTTCTCAAAGGGGACTGGCTTCCATCAAGATGAACAATTGTAAAAGTCAGTACCCCTTTACAAAACATGGAAAGGGAAATCCTCCCTTGATTCCCATCAGCTTCTGTAGAAGTAGGGTTTCACCTGTAACCTCTGCTCATAACTCATCTGAGCAGAACTTCTAGCACAACTTGGTAAGGTAATACATAAACATGTTTATATTATCTTCCTGCATTTTGCAACTGTTGAACTCTGAAGCGTTCCAGAAGGAGACGCTTTTATGCATTGCATTTTATGCTCTATCTTATTTTTGTATTTAACCTACAAGTAAATACCATTTAAGTAATGAGTTTTATAAGCTACAAGTAAATGCCATTTAAGCAGTGAGGATTATTTTAGTTCTCTTTCGGCTGCAAGAAATGATTCAGGGAGGTACCATATTTTATGTTGCTGTGCTGAAAAAGATATTTATGGATATTTTCCCATTTCCTCCATCTTACTCTTGCAAGGAAAGATAATGACAAACCTTTTTTTTTTTTTTTTTTTTTTTCTTTTAGGGTTCCAGTTCAGTTGTAAAAGTTCAGCATAAACTAATTTGGAGCTGGTTAAATGCTTAGGGGCAATCTGTCTGCTCTCACATAGAACTACATAGAACTACCATTAACGTGCCAGCTACAGTTATATTGAAACAAGCTCAGATGGTTTCATGTCCCCACAGAGGATGGAGACTTAAACTTTGAAATAAAAAAGGCATAAAGATCTTCTTTAAGCAGAGGCTGAGTAAACTGGCAGCACTCTGTGGGAAGTGAGTAATGGACAACTCTGCTTAGCAGCCATCGTACTTGTAAATTTGAGCAACATGTTTCTACTTTGGAGCAATTTCATTCATATATTTCAGAACACTGAAAAGGTCACCAATTTATACATAGAGCCTCATTGTATATTCCTTATGCATCCAACACTCTGCTTGAGTTCAGGTTTGTGGAGCTGTAGCTGTGAGAATTTGGAGGGAAGAGGACTATGGATGCAGGAGACATAGACCTGGGGTGCTCTGCCAACAATTCTGTGACGAAAGTTGAGCTGTGTATCAAACTAATATCAACATTCATAATTCAGTATTAAGGACCATGTTCTGACTACCTTTGTGATACTTGAAGAATGACACTATTAGTTAGAGAAAACAAGTGCAGTCAGAATCTGGAGCTGACTGATAATGAAATTTGACTAGAAATGTAAAAATAGTTGACATGATAGCAACATGAGGATGTACTGTATAATGTCATTTTTAATACATCATTGTAACTTGACACTGGTCCTTCAGTTTAACAATAATTAACATCTCTTGACTGTGTGTATTTGGCTTACAGTATGTCTCAATGTTATGTGTTGGGAATTGTAAAAGGTGCATGATTGTGCTGTTTCTGTTCAAGTTGTTTCTAATTAATAACTTCACTGTCCAGTGTTCTTTCAATAAGGGTACCTAATACAATATTTACATTATTTTAGGTTTAAAGAACTGGCTTTTCAACCAAACTGAATGATGCATCTCAATATACAAGAGCGTATGCATGTGTGTATATCTATGCATGTATACACATACACATATATGTGTTTATTGGTTTAGACAAGGTCTCTCACTTCTTTTCTACTCACCTTGAGCTTCTCAAATCTCAGGCATCTGGAAGGAATCATGACTTTTCATGAAAGCTGAAAGTCATAAAACTTGAGATTAATTAATATACACCCTTACTGTGATATTCACTAGAACTTCCTCTCTCCCCAAAATTCAGCACATTAAATAACATTAAATAAAGGTCTAATGACTAACAGATGCCAGATAATGCAGGGTTCTTCTACCTGCATGAGTGGCTTAGTGAGTCAAATGACTGTGTCATTTTATCCCTTTGATCCTTTGAGTTTGCAGCCACTAAATTACATACGTGGGTTTTTTTCTTCTTCTGATTCCACAATAGAAAGCATTTACCTTTCTTTTGTGTTCTAAGTATCTGCTATTGTTTCATGCCAGAAACAAAATACTGACCTTTGTGGGTCCTTGGGCTGACCCAGCATAGTTGCTTTTCATTTGTTCAATTCTGCAGTAGCTAAATTTTTACTGTTTTTCTAGAGTCTTAATTTCTCTTTCAAGTAAGAAAGGAGTTGCTTTCAATAGAGTTTGAAGTTCAGCAATAAAAATATAAAGAATTTTTCGGGTTGTTAACTTAACTGGAAGACTATCTTTCTTATAAGAGTGTAAACAATTAGAGAAGAAATAAACTCTGAATATTCATACCAATTACAGTGGGGTTTGTATAAGGTTCAATCTTATACTTCAAATACTATTCTTAAAATATATTTGCAACATAAAATAAATGAAGAAAAGTTGGTATTAACTCTTAGAATAATAAAGATACTTTCAGTGTAATACACAAATCTTAATAGCAATGCACATACAAATCTATTTTAGCTTAACAATATCAGGTAACCAAAATATATTTGGGACTGTGGCAGGATTTGTGTGAGCTTTCTCCTTTGAAAGGATGCTCCTGGCTTTGAATTTCAAACACTACCTTTTGTAGCAGGTGGACAAAAGTAATCCTTTTTTTTTTTTTAAGAAAGCCAGCTAATTGCATGTCTGCCTCACATTCAGTTAAATCTTTGGTGATGGGCTTTGAAGAGAGTGTTTAATGTTTTGCTTTCTTTTGTTTGGGCTTTGGTTTTGGTTTGGGGGTTTTTTGGTTTGTTTTTTACTGTCAGTCTTTGCTGAGAAGTTCCTGATACCACTGTTAAAAGTAAACCGTTCTTTGAAGGAAGCTTTGACGAAATCTCAAGTTTGAAAGAGAAATTGGAAAAGTGCAAAGCTACTGGGAGGAGAGTGCCTTCCTTCCCTTTGCCTGAGAATTTTTTTTTTTTTTTTTTTTTATGCAAAAGCAAAAGAAGTCTTGATAGAAAAACTAATGGTAGCATGGTAGACTAAAACATCCTTATTTTGGTCTGAAAGTAATATACTGTTATACAGTAATGTACTGTATTTATGGAATTGGGGTTGCTTGAGTATTTTTTCCATTGTTTTCCAAGCATCATTCTAAATATAATTTTCTGTTTGGTCACTACTTGGATAATGTGAATGGTACCCATTATTGAAAGGTAGTCTGTATTTGTACTAATACAGAGAATGCCAGTTTAGAAATGAGCCTGATTGCATGGTTCATTTTGTTCTCCTTTGTAGAGCCAGGCTGCGGCCCACTACAAAGGCACTAAACATGCCAAGAAGCTCAAAGCACTGGAAGCCATGAAAAATAAGCAGAAATCTGTTACTACCAAGGACAGCGCAAAGACTACCTTCACTTCCATCACTACCAATACCATCAATACCAGCTCTGACAAAACAGGTTAAGCGACAATCTTTGTTGGTTTTGTTTGTTTTGTTTTTTTTCTTGTTTAATTCCATGTCTGTTTGGTTATGTGCTTGCCACATTGATTCATGCTCGATCCATCTTTCTGTGTGATATTGATTTCTTTTAGTCCCTTCAGTAGGCTGGTGAGAGTATGATAGACATGTAACCGATTTCTCTTAGTGCAAAGAGGCTTGTCATTCTTTTAGGACAGAATGCAATACTCATGACTTGATTAATTTTTATAGTGGCTAAACTATTTCATATCAACTGATCTAAACCTTCTAATCTGTATGCAGTATCTCTATAAATAATTACATATGGCATATTTCTTTTAACCACAAACAATGTAGCAAATTGCACTACTTGTGTCTAGAAGCCTCTTACAAAAGCATTGTTAGTAAAAACCTAATTTTCATAAATTTCAAACATTGCATTATTTTTTTAAAATGGCTCTTGCATGGTTTTGAGCTGGAAAATAGCTGTATAACCTCTATTCCACACAATCAGGTAAGTGCTATTGATGCCAATTATTCTGCTTAAATGAGTCTTCAGACTGAAATAATATCTTTTAAATTATTGTGTGCGTAAAAGGTACACCTTTGCAAATAAAGTCTATGTGAGTATTTGGTAAAGTCAACAGGATTTTATTAAGCTCACATTTTAAATATGTGGCTATTGTACCAGAAATTTCGAAGGAAGGTTGTAAGTTCACTGAAGGGTAGTCTACTATCTCACAAGGTATGACTGCTCTTATGTATGAAGGGATACAGTTTGCGTATTTAGCCATAATCAACCCCCCTTCCCCAAACAAGCCAAAAACAGCCACAGCAAAAAAGCCAAAGCTGTGAAACAAGAGAGACCTTTCTACTGATGCTGAAAACTGCTCATTTGGAACCACTTCTGATGCAGTAAGTTTAGCATTGTAAATGGATGTGCACTAACCAATTACAGTATAACAAAAAAGTACCTTGCAGACATGTGTAGTACTTTCCTTAAGATACATCTTTGCTGTATTTTTTATAGACAGATACCTCTCTGTCTATCTCTCTGTATATATATCTTTGTTAGAGCCCTTTATTATAGACACCATATGTTTTTATGGAGATTTATATCCTAATTATAATGGGATTGCTTTAAAAAACTATCGTTACTTTATTTTCGTGGTTGTTACCAAAAAAAAAAGAAAGAAAATATTCCGAGTACTTTTGTTTCTATGATGAAAGAAATGAAGCATGGGAGAATAGGACCAATGTCGAAAGTTATTTACGGAAATATATATGTTTCTAAACATACAAATACCTTTTAAAGTTTCTCCTGCTGTTACGTGTTGGCATGTTCAGAACAGAAAGGGGGATGTTGCATGGAAAGAGTGATTTATTGTTTACAAAATATGATCTAGTGATTGGAGAAAATAACTGAAGAAAAAAGAGATCTTTTTAAGCTTTAAAATGTATTATTCAAAAGCTTTTATCTTATGTTGTGTAAGTTTGAAGGATTTTCCAAGGTGCTTTAAAACCAGTCTAAGTCTTTCCATCAGGCTTTGAATTAGATCCTTGACAAGATATATGAACTGCCTTGTATCCAAGGTCAGTAGTACAAATCAGTTTTTGTATTGGCATAAGTAAGAAAACATCAGAAATCTAGTAGCACACAAAAGCAATGCAGGGGTTTCCTCAGCTTTACACAGAGTGACTTCCTGGATTAATTTCATAGAATGCGTGAATACATATATGTATGTACATGTATACATATATGTATTCTCTGTTAGAAGTACTGACCTTAATGGCATTCTGAAAGACACATATGGATGTTAATTGACAAACAGACCAAAATCTGACAATTTCACAAAATACCGAGAGCCATATTCAGCTGCTGGCAAAAGCCCTATTCAACTGGTGGCATTCAAAGAAAGGCGGCCGCTTCTATCCAAATGCAAGTACAGTTATTACAGGTCAACATTGATGGGACTGGCAGTAGAATAGCATCCTTGGTGTAAATTACCCTTTGTAGAATCAAGCATGTATGCATAGATGAGAAAAAAAAAAGAGGGGAAAAAAGAAAATTTTGGGTACCTAAAAGGATGAAATTTTCTATTAAACATGACAAGTTAAAAATTTCATAAATCGGATTTTCTTTCCTTTCCAGTTGTTCTGTGTCTTATATTTGCCTTATAGAACTTTTAAGGGCAAAATGATTTCTGAAAGACAGAATAACATCAGAATATACTGCACAGTGTGAGTTTGCACATTTGTAAATCATCACAGTAAATATTCTGATAGTAATATGCAGTTCTGAGGCAATAGTTGTACTAATGAATATAATTCATTAATTAATCTTTCATAGCTAGAAAAAGTTCTATTACTAAGTCCCTGCACTCGTGATCATTCAGAACATAAGCTTTTTCTACAGTATTTTAAAGCTCTCTGCTGAAGATTAATACTTGATCCCAAATACACTGAGCATAGGGTCAAGTTCATATCACCTCCAATATATCATGTACAGCAGTGGTTAAATGCTGAATTACATGTCAGTCACAGCACATTGGTCAGGACTTCAGTTCAATGGTTCTGCGTACCCTTAGCAGTTCCAGCAAACAGAATGTCATCAGGAAATCTGCAGTGGTATGCAATGAAGATTATGAAGAAGACCACACAGTATACAAACTGATTCAAGAGCTAAAGCAGCAATTTTTTATGTTGCTTATCCTGGAACTATTTTGTTACACGTGGTGCCAGCATGTGTTATTGCAATAAATAATGGAGACAGTGCAACCCACAATGTAAACGGACTCCTTAAAACCTTTCATAAATGATTCCTGGTGATTAAACGATGTGTTAAGGAGAAAACATAAAATATGGGGTCATTTTGCTCATTCTGTGAAAGTCACTATGTTTTTTTACCCCTTTAAACAAACTTTTAGAATTATTAGAATTCTTGAACTTGAGAAATCTTTGGGGGAATGAAATATCATGAAGAGTTATGTTGGCAGACACATAATGGACAATGCCATTCTCAACATGTGGGAACTTTGTTACCAGTTCTATTATTTAACATCCTTCTTTCATCTGTATTTACCATTTATTATGTGATACCTGTAGTCACTCAGGACAGAAAAACAGAAAGCATGACCATTCCAAAGACAAGCTCAATTTATGGTAGTATACAAGCCATATTTCAGTATTTCTGGATTCTCTAATTCAAGGGGTGAATAAAAATTCATATTTTCACCATATATTAACATACATGCATACATACTCCCTGACATAAAATTGTTAAATGTCCTTAATAGCTTTACAAATTGACCCTCCTGACAAGGTATATTTTCCTCATAAAGATGCTTCACACCTTCACTTTGGCTGTAAGGACAGATAATTTAGGAACACCTTTCAGAATATATTTAGATACACTGTGTTCTATCATCCTAACTATATGTCCTGTCCAGTAAAGTCATTATCCCGCACTTGGATTTTTTGAATCTAGAATGAGTGTCCAAGATTATATCCATGGAAAAAGATATCCCTATAGTTGTTGCATATGTCTAAATATTGATCTTTTCCAAAGCTATTTGAAGTTAAAAAGGACTCTCCATGACCACATTATCACAAATTAGGTCTTGAAGATTAGGGCTATTTTTATTTATTTATTTATTCAGCAGAGAATTCAGCATGAGTTAGATCATTTGTTATCAACAGAGAAGAAGGAATAGACCTTTCCAAGGGGGGAAAACATGTCCTTGGGAGCCATCGCTATGGCAGTCTTTAACGTTGCTTTTGAATGTTATACCCTATGTCTTAAATCCTATGTACTTAAATGCAATGAACAGCTCTTTAAAACAGAGAAAAATGTGATGAACAGAAAAAGAGTGTATCTGGGCCAAGGCACAGACAAGACCATCTATCATTAGTACAGCCTTAACAGCTAAGAGACCCCAATGCTGTCAGAGAACAAAATACTGGCGCCTGTCCTAAAGAGCTTACAGCCTACACATAAGATGAGAGACAACTTAGGGAGATAGACACTGTTAGCATAACGGGCAGGTGTTTTAAAAGAGCAGTAGCATAAACATGAACATGTTTATGCTGTGTAAAGGCATCACAAGAAATGAGAACGCTGAAGGATGGATTAGAAGGAAAAGCAGGAGGGTTTTTTTCTAGATACTGAACATATGTGTGGGTAACAGCATGGTACAAAGCATAAATTCTCTTATTTTCCTTTCACTGGCACATTCTTCTCTGTGGGAAAATTTTAATTGAGCTACTCCTTTCCAGTCCTTTTGTTTTTTTCTTTTTCTTTTAATCTAAGAAGTGATAGGATATTTCTGGTGAGCAGATGAAACTCGCTCCTGAAATAACAATTTCAGCCCAGCTGGGATAATTCTGAAATGGAGAACAGGTGCTGTAGGAGAGAGTAGCCAGTCTGGCAAGGTCTTGGGCATAAAAAAAGGAAGGCAGGAAGGAGAAAGAAATCGGAAATGGTGTGGTAAGTCAGGGTAAGCTTTGAAGGAGGAAGAAAGGAAGATGGCATGAAATGGAGAGATTCAGGAAGATATGTTGGAGCGTGGCAGCCACAAATACCACAGAATCACAGAAATTTTGAGATTCTGTGAGGACACCTCAAAAGGGACACCTGGAGATTGACTAGATCACTCCTGCAAGTCAGAGCAGGGTCAGCTAGAGCAGGTTGCTCAGTATCTTTTCCAGTTGGGTTTTGAATATCTTCACAGCCTTGCTGGACAACCTGTTCTGGTGTTTGACCACCCTTAGAGTAAAGAAGAGTAAAGAAGTTTTTTCTTGCATTTAAGTCCAATCTCCTGTATTTCAGTTTGTGCCTGTTATGTCTTGTCCTGTCACTGGGCACCACTGAAAAGAGTTTCTGGCTCTGTCTTTTTTCCTCCCTGCCCCTGATCCCATCAGGTATTTAGACACATTGATAGGATCCCCATGAGCTTTCTCTGCTCCAGGCTGAACAGTCCCAGCGCTCTCAGCCTCTCCTCATACAACAGATGCTCCAGTCCATCACCTTTGTGGCCCTTTGCTGGACTCCAGTATGTCCATGTCTCTCACGTACTGGGGAGCACAGAACTGGACCCAGCACTGCAGTTGTCTCACCAGTGCTGAGTAGATGGGAAGGATCACCTTCCCTGACCTGCTGACAACAGTCTTGCTGATGCAGCCCAGGATGCCATTGGCCTTCTTTGCTGCCAGGGCACACTGCTGGCTTATATTTAAAGTGGTATTCACCACGACCCCAGGCCCTTCTCCACAAAGCTGCTTCCAGACGGTCAGCCCCCAGCCCAGACTGGTGCATGGGGTTATTGCTGCCCATTTGCGGGACTTTGCATTTCCATTTGTTGAACTTCAAGGGACTCCTGTTGTCCCATTTCTCCAGGTCCGGGTCCCTCTGAATGGCAACACACCCATCTGGTGTACTAGGCACTCCTCGCAGTTTTTTATCATCAGCAAACTTGCTGAGGGTGCGCTCTGTCCCATCGTCTGGGTCCTTAATGACGACTTTAAACAATATTGGCACCAATACCAATTCCTGGAGGACTCCGCTTGTAACTGGCCTCGAACTTTGTGCTGCTGACCACAACCTCTTGAGCCTGGCAGTTCATCCAGCATTTTTCCTATTATCCTTTGTGTCTTTTTGTAAAAATGAGAACTCAGAAACTGTAAGAAAAAACTAAGAGTAAGCTCAAAGAACTAAAATGGAAATGATTAAGACTTATCCAAATCTCTAAATTCTACTAATGCATGGCTTTAATAGGTTTGCACTAGTTTTCCATCAGGCAAATCACATTGAATTTATGTAATATGCATTACTGTTATAAAACATATTTTACATGCAATTAAAATTTTTAAAAAAATCATTGATGGGACCTGATTGAAATGCAAAGCTCTTTCTCTTGCAGTTTAAATTCTTTCTTTATGTCCTTCTGTTGAAATATGTGACAAATTCAGAGGGTTTTTTTTCAGAGCTGTTTTATTCTTTTTAAGTGTACTTCATGCCCTGTTATATACTGTGTCGTCTTTGTGTGTTGGGCCTTTTTTAATAATTCCACAGTGCATTTTGTCACCCTTGCAACCTTTAACTGTGCTTCTGTGGGATGACTCAACAGTCTACAGATACTGGGAGTAAAAGCTAACACAGATCTGTTGCCTTAACATCAGCTTACCCTGGAGCTGAAGTTGGTCTGTAGATATGTAGGGAGTGGCAATAATGTGTTGCACAGTATGCAGAATGTCGTATGCCATGACTGAGATGGAGAACTCGGCTTCAAATGCAAGGAGTGTTTTAACAGAATGAAATTTACTGCACTGCTTAGACTGTTCATCTGTACTTCTGGTTTTATTGAATATATAAAGGAGAGAAGGGCAGAGGTTATTAAACAAAATATTCATTGAGAGCCTAGGTGGAATTTCTTTGACCAACTATAGACATACATATTGATGCTAATTGCACTGGCTTCTCCTTAGTGTGAGAGGAAATCATGTCAATGAAGACTAGGGCACAATTAATCTTATTCTGAAGTAAACATCTATAATAAACCAGATGAATGGTGAAGACCTGAGAAAAAGTATAAAAAATGCCTGTGGTGACTAGGTCAGATATAAACTGCTATGCTGATACCTAAAGTTAGCCGAGACAAATTCCAACCTCTGTGACCAAATTGCCCTTTCCTTCAATGTGTCCATTTTTTTTCCACAGGTTTTGATTCTTTTTAACTGAATCATGAATTGCTCTCTAAGAATGTGATGCTCAGTGCTCAGTGAGTTGTGTTAGTTAATTCTGAATGATCATGTAACAAATGACACTATTTCTGTCAAGTGGAAATTTCAATATGCTTTTTAATAGCTTTTAGATTTCCCACTGATGAGAAGCAAGTTTCTTGATTTTTGTTTGTTTGTTTTTAAAAAAACATGAACCTTTTTCTCATCTAATTTTTTAGGCATGGAAAGAAAATTATTGCCTAATAAAGGTAGACTGCTGGAGCATGTATGCTTTTGTATTAAAATAGTAACTTCATCTTTCTCGTATTACATTCAACCATAGGTGTCCTAGTGAACACATTCTATTAGAACATTGTGTCTCTTTTAGGTCTCTAGTAAGGAGTCAAGGGACTCTGGTATTAGTCAGTATGTGCTGCTTAATTTAAGATTCAAAACTTCTGCTCTAAATTATAGGAAAAAGTTTTCAAACGTAGTGCTCAAATGAAAACTTGGTCGTATGACTTTATAGAAGGGCAACATATAATTGACTAGTACTACGGCAGTTTCATTTAAAAATATGAAAAAATATTCTTTGAATATATTTATATGAATATGTTTCTGTATGTTTATTTGCAATATTTGCCCTTCTCTGTTCAAGACAGGTAATTAACTGTTGTTTCTTCCAATAACATGGATTAGCACACCTTGCTTGCTTTCTTTTATCACTTAGATAGTCAAAGCAATGTGTACGTTAGCTCTGTATGTAGATGTATTTGTGCAGTTCTTGGTTCAGCTCCAGAACCTGTAATGGAAGGGAACTTCCATTTGAAAATGAAAATCAGTTTCCTCTTATCTCTGCTTTCCTTTTATTTCCACTTTCATTTTATCTCCCTTACATTCAGTTTTTGAGCTTATTTTCTTTCTTTATTATAAACATACGTTTTGGTAATGGCTAGGCTTTAAGGTTTATGAGGGCTTCCATATATTAAGAATTATTGGATTATTTCTGATGTTGCTTGGTGTAGCTACCCTATTTTATCATTTACTCTTTGAGTTATTTGTTTAATCCTTTGTTCTTAATGGCAAACCACCCTAACTTTTCCTTTCTTAAGGAAAGCTGAGGAAGACATGCTGCTGTATTTATGACATTAACATATATTTAACTAAAAGTGCCACTGCCTATCTATTAGCATTTTTATAGACAGCAGATTTTCTTGTAATCTTTTGTAACTAAAATAAATTCTATTTCTAATAATGATACAAATGTCAACTGTATTTAAAATTCAAAATAGTATTTAATACTATTCAAAATCTGCTGGTGAACACAGAAACAATTTACTGTATGATCCCAGTGTGCAATTTGCTGGTACAGCTTAGGCAGGGTATACCCTTGTATATGTAATTATTATATTAAGGATGTTTAATCTACGAGGACAATTCAGTGCAGCCTGTTTGTATATCTTAGCCGTTGTTTTGTTTCCGTATGCTTTATTATATCATAAATTGTGCTTTTATTTTGGCAAGTCATTTCTTCAGATCATTTCAGCATTGCTTAAGGCACAGCAGAATTAACAGGCTAATTCTGGGTTTAGGCTTGTGAGATCCTGGACGTAAATTGATTTCCTTTGCAAGTCAATGTTTTAGTACACATCAAACCATAACAATGACCTTGAAGCTTGAATTTGTAAGGATTTTTACTTTATATTAACTTGTTTGAGATATTTTGGGTGGAGCATTCCAAAGTTGCAAGGGTGAAATAATAAATGAGGAGTAATTGCTTGGTGATTAGCACAACACAGATTGATTTCAGAGCCAGCTATAGGACTTCGTGGCCCACTTCCCAATCACCCAATTCTGAAAGTTCAACTTTTTCTTTTTCAATTTTATTTGAATGAAAAATCTTTAAAAGAAACTCTAGTCTGAAAGAGATGTTCTTATTTTCTGATTGTCTTGTCATTTGCTTGGAAATTAGAGATTACTGATTCACAGCCTATCCGTTCTCGTAATCAAATGCTTGGAAAATTCAGCCCAAAACAGTAAAATTTAACCGTGCTACAACATCTTTCACTTTAAATTACCTATGCTTTGACTTTTCCATACTTCAGACGATCTGTAGCTAACTGCAGCACAAAATGTTATCAGCATTCCACAGACTGTTGTACCAATTTTGCATTAGAGCTTGATGGTAATTTGGAAGACAATAGCTTCTCTTTTGATCTCGATGTAGAACTAGGGCTTTTTCTTTCTTTCAGAGTGTAGCTAAATGGCGATATAAAAATTACAGTAATTTATGTGTGCCTCAATTGATCATGAATGTGCAATAAAATCCTTCTTTGCTTGCATCTACGTACGCTGAGAGCTTCGTCATATGAGCACCATGTGTTTTCTGTGGACCCAGCTGCTTTTGATTGGGATTGCCTTGACAACAATTTTATGCTTGAATAATCCTGCAGATAGAAACTGCTGTCAGTTACAACATCTGTATCAGCCTATTGAATCAGTACGAAAGTCCAATACTAACAATGGTATTGTTCGTAGGTCTGAAAAGCATTTTCTATTGAAATATTAAATAGGGTCTTTCATAGTATCTCAGGGATATGTCAGCTTGGTTGCTGCATGCCCATAGTTGTAACTACTAGAAATCTTGGGAGTAATCTTCTGTTTATCAGATATCTGTTTAGCAGTTATTCATCAGTATTGCTCAAAAAACTGGATCAAGCACTGTAGCATGTATCTGCTTAATGACTCATTCTTCATGGTGTGTTTTGTTGTTACTTTGGGAATTGCATTGACACTAGCTAGCAGGATGGGTCTGAAGGCTCCGCAGTTCTAGCCTTTGGGATTGAAAAAAAATTATGGTATTGCAGTCCTAGATCCTCTTCCAAGTTTTTATTGTAAAACATCAGATTCAGAAGCCTGTTACTATTGCATAATTGTTTATTTTGTCAGTTTACGGACTAATTTGGAAAGGAGCAGAAACTTCTTGATCCAGTGCTCTCAGATAGAATCATAGAATGGTTTGGGTTGGAAGGAACCTTAAAGATCATCTAGTTCCAACCCCTCTGCCACAGGCAGGGAGACCTTCCACTAGACCAGGTTGCTTAAGCTTAGTAAAGTATCTTCAGCAACAGCAAACATCAAGTTATCTTGAGAAAAAGCATAGCTGTGACTTCAATATCTGTTTGAGGAGGAAAGTAAAGATGCGGTTAGTCTTCATGCACCTGAACTCTGTGCTTCTTAGACTTAGTAGTAGTAGTTTTCCATGTACTAAATGGCTTGCTTATAGGTAATTCAAGCAGGCCACACTTATAACTTTACAATAGGTATTTTAAGAGTCTCTTATTCTCAAAATTCATATAGTGTTTCAAACATCTTGAATAATTATTGTGTATTTCTCATTTCATCTTTGTGCATTCTGTACTCCATTGTGATACGTCAAATAGCAGTCTCCCAGTATTAAAACTCTTGTTTTATGGCATGTCCATAGCAGAATTAGTATCAAAGGAGCTAGAACAATTTATGTAAATTAGAAATTAAGAACTACAGAATATTATTATAGGAAACAAATTGATACAATAATAAATATAGGCTCATTAAGGGAAATAAAAAGGTGCTTTTAAGAGTAACAGGAGCCAAGGAACTGTGTCTGATAGATTTGATTTGAGGAGGGAAAAAAACAGCTTACTTACCTAAACTTCATGATAATGTTGATGTCTAAAGGCTTTCCATGCTAATGGTAACATTAAGTGTATTTAACCACAAGTACTAAATTAGAAAACAGTTGAGGAAAAGTTGCATATGAAGGGTTTCAAAGAAGCAGATAAAGAGCTTTCTGGATAAACTGTTATGTTTTTCTGTACATTGTAGACACTGTAGAAAATCCAGAGGACTAGAAGAAAGTTAATGTTGTGTCAGTATTCACAAAAACAGGATGAATCAATTATTTATAGGTCTATCAGCCTGACAGCAATCTTGGGAAAAATAAAGCAACAGCTGACAGGGGACTTGAGTACTGAAGTAAATGAGATCAATTATATAGTGACAATGAATATGAATTGATAGAAAGTTAGACTTTCCTACCTAAAATTGGTTTTATGAGATTATATATTTGATAGATAAAGGATAAGCATGCTGATGCTTTGTGTTTGCATGGCTCTAGAATGTGCAGAGGTTAAAAATTATCTAAAATACTGAATGATGCTAAAAATACTAAAAATTATACTAAAAATTATCCAAGATACTGAATGATACAGAATTAATATGGAACATATTAAGTGGATTTAAGCCTGCTAATTATAGGCCTTGGAATGCAATCACAAGGTACAAGTTAGTGTAGAAATATTCCAGTGAAATCCTTTTGGAAGAGGGTCTTAACTCCAGTCTAATCTTACATCATCATTTACCTGCAAGGAATTATACAGTCTTTACAAATTGCAAATGGCACAAAAATTAGAGTTCTGGAAAAGTAATAAAGATGAGCTGGAGATTCAGTGAATCAAATGCTTTTAATACAACAAATTGTATTGTTCTCAGGAAAGAAGGATAAAGAATTTATTGAAAAGTTGCGGGACTTCATGTAAAGATGAAGACAACTTGGGAGTACATGGTTAAATATGAGCAATACAGGAACCACTGGTGTAGTGATGTTTCCAGAAAGCCTTGTGAAAGAGCCTTTTTTTGAGGGTAATGGAGGAATGTAAAGATATTAGTTTCTTTTATTACTGTAAATGAACTATATTATCTATTTTTTTCCAAAGAATATCATCAAATTGAGTGGAAACTTAGGAAGATCTAATACAATTATTTAAGAATGGTTTAATAGTGAAAGACCTAATGAGATAGATGCATTCAAATTCAGTATTTACTTTATCAAAGAGAATGTAAGCAGTTTTCATTACAGTCTATAAAAATTTGCATGAAAACAACAATCTAATAGTAAAACAGCTCCTAGTGGTTGGGAGGTGTGGCAATATCCAAAGACTGCAAGTGGAAAACAGTTAGCTTCATTACACAATCAAGACAAAATATTTTTAACACTGAGAAGGATTACAACATATACAAAATCTCATGTGGGATTCTCATAATCATTTGACCAAAGCTATTAGGTTTGACTCAGGAATTAATAATGAAAGTCCTCTGAGCAATGTTCTGTTGTATGTCAGAGAAAACTGTGGACATACGTATTTTTTTCTGGCTTCAAATATATAATTTGTCTTCCTGACTCCTCCCAGAAAAAAAGTCATTGCTGCCTGGAGACTGCAGATCTTGTGTATTATACATTTGAGGTTTTCTGTAATGAAGTCCTTTATGTGGAGAATTAATAGTACTTAAATTTAAACATGAGACCAATTCATTTGACTTGAGTCAAACAACATGCATTTTCAAAGCTCAAGAATTGGTTCTTGAAGTATGTCCTACCTAGGTCACAATAATTTATTGTTCTGTGTTTTGCACAGGACTGGACAAGTGAATAGTGCTTGATTAAATAAAGCCCCAGAAAATTATAATTACTCGTATAGATTTGTCTAGATAGACAAAGGCTTTATGGTGCAAAGCTGCCTGTACCCTGACTCAGTGTCCTTAGTTATGTCACAAAATTGACTCCAGATAGTTAAAGATGTTTTATTTCTCTGGAAGACTAATTTATTTCTATTATTAAGCCTGCTTTAGTATTTTCTTTTTGTGTCATTACTAGAATATGAATTAAGTGAGAATTAAAATTCATGTTTTAATTCCCAAGTTGTATACTTTCAAGCATTCTTTCTACTTCTTTCAATCGGTATTTAGTACTGTTTCCACTTCCTTGTTCTACCTCTGATTAGTTTTAAGCCCTATAATAAGCATTTTAGGAGATTCAGAAGGATCTACTTATTTAATCCAGTAGATCTGCACTGATCAAAGCATAGGTAGTAGAAATTACTTTTAGTAACCCATGTTTCCAGCTAAGTGCAAATTTAAAAAATCAGACTTTTTTATCACACTTTTCAAATTATCTCATTTCTGCTTGCAAATAGCCGTTTTCTTACATTAGAGCACTCGAATGAACTCTTTAGTTCATTCACCTTATCACAGGAGTCCTGAGACAGCTGCCAAGCAGTTTTAATCCCTTCCTTTGCTACATTTTACTTTTTACTATTTCTGGTTCATTTTCTGCTCTGCTGGTTTAATAGCTGCAAGTTTCTAGCATCGCCTTAGCAGATCCATCTGAAAGTTGCATCAACAGATTACCCACTTCAGCTATCTAGTCGAATTTGTTTGCAGTAGTTGCCCTTAATAAAGCAACATTTCCCAGTAGGGAAGGATGCCTACCTTTTCTCCTGCTTTCAAATATAAGGACATATCAGCAGCCGTTGATGGCAATACATAGGGAGCTTGAAATACGTGGCAGATCTTGCCAAACAACCTTGTCACGCTTTTCCTGCACGTGCTTCCTAGTTGCTAGTTCCTTGTTACACCACCAGACGCAGGGCAAAGGCAATGGTTTGGAGAAGGGTTAGTGTGTGATCTCCCTCACAGAGTATGGCTAGTGTAAGTGAGCTTCAGAAGCCCAGTTTAATAGATCATTAGTGGGGACACCTCTAGTGTGTGTGTGCACAGGAGTGACAATGCACACAGCCCCTGGGAGCGTGCTGCTTGGGGAAAGCTTCTGTACAAAATCCATAGCGTGGGTGGCAGTATCTCATGACGTGAATCAGCTCTTTTATTTCAAACTGCTAAGATTTGGGAACTTTTAACCCAATAACAATTGCCTTTGTGGCAATAAGCTTATGACTGACACTTCCCTCATGAAAATCCACACACGCTAATCTATCTACAAGAATTTTTTTCTGGAAGCACAAGTCAGGTAGCTGTTTAAGTTTAAATGTAGATTAAATTCATGCACTTTACCTGGATACCTGGATGGTCGGATACTGATTTACCAAGTTGAAGAGAGGAACTAAAAGGGCTTTCATTTCTTCTGCTGATTTCTCACTGCAGTTTGCCAGCCTGAGGTACGTGTTGTGTCATGGGTCCTGCAGCCCCTGCTCCAAGTATCAACAGCGAGCATGGTAACCGCACTACTGAGCGGAGAAGGTGAATTATGCCCGTGATGACTGGAGGAACAACATGGAAACTAATGGAGCAGACGTAAAGTTCATACTGACAAAACTGCTGCCCTGCCAGATTTGGGGGGCCAACCTCCACTTGCACAGGGACTGCATCTCCGTTTCATGTTTTTAGCAGATCCCTGAATGCCTTCTTGAGTCAAAGTCAGGGCACCCATTTAAGGCTCGCTGAATTGTTTAAAAGGCAAGTAACAATCTGTCTGAATATTAGCACTACATAATGGTACTTAACTAGTGTGTTTGGGTAAATTTAAAGGAAAATTACCCAACCCGCTACTGCAAATTTAAACCTTTAATCGTCAGGTTTTTGTTGTTGAGAATTTTTCATGTGTGTTTCACCGCACAAAAAATTGAGATTCTCGTTTATAGTTCTGTTTTTCCTACGCCAGGGGATTCTTCAAGCTCTCCACTGTGATGGCTGTTCACAAATGCTGAGTTGTTACTGGGCTGCCTTTTAATTATCCAATGGTTTGCCTAGCTCCAAGTCAAGGTCCCTGGTTGTCCTCTATCACAACTGTGAAGCCTGCTTCATTACTATCTCCTACTGTCATTTTGTTTTAAGCTTTTTACAATTCCTAGCTAACTTTAAAACAAAGGAAGAAAATTAGTGGAATTTTGGATTAGCACACTCCTACTAATTAGCAACACTGTAGCACTTGTGTTGCGGTTGTCAACACTGTAGCACTTTGTGCTACATTTTGTTGATCAGTAATAGTCTGGAAGAACCATCTGTGACTGGAAATCTGTCTCATTGTTTCCTTCAGGTAATAGTCTTTCTAGTACTTTAAAGAAATTTTTAAAAATGCAAAAATTCACTTTCCAGGACACTTCAAAGTAAACCCTTGAAACGAGAATACTCAGGGGAAAAACAATGATGCAGAGGAAAAAAAACATAATCCAAATGTTGTGGATACTAATCTGGTTCATCCGGAACAGATGTTTATATATTTTGTATTATCCTCAACCTCTGCCTGTATTATTTTTATTCAGTTTGTTACCGACTACTGTTTATGCAAAAAAAACCCCAGCCCACAAACAAACAAACAGACAATCCCAAAAAACAAACTCAAACAAACCCAAAACCCAAACCAGAAAGTTGGAAAGAACAGTTTTTTTCTTTTCTGCTCTTGCACAGAGTTGTGCTACTTTAAACTTAGTGGTTTTCTCTTCATCAGATACTGTGGACGCTGTATCTAATCAAGATGGCTGTCGTCATGGAACTCATGAGATATATTGCTGACATTTCCAGCCTTACATATTTGGGAGTGCATTTATCTTCCTTTAGTAGTGTGTCATCATACTCTGAGCTACGGCTGTTGTGTGCACACTTGCTTTACAGTTGGCAGGGAGCGCTTTCCAGTGGCTGAGCCCACCCTTCTGCCTACTGAGTCCTTCAGTACCAGTTTGAAGAACATGCTCATCTTTTTCAAGGTCATTAGTACATACTTGGGTAGTCTCTGAATCGAGAGACAAGATTTGATATTTTACCAAAGCAAGGAAGTTCTGTGGTACCTTTGATGTGGTTTTTTTAATTGTTTTTTTGTTTTGTTTTGTTTTTTAAATATATCTCTGATTATGCGAACTGAGCAAAGACATATATTTCTTTTCAGTATTCATAGTTAGCCTAATATATTACTAATTGCTTCAGCTCCTGATTTGAAGAATTCTTTATTATTTATTTTATTTTAATGGATTTTTTTTGGCCATCTGACCTGAATATCTGAAGTACTGCAGTATAATACTTGAAGTATTGGCAATAAAGTTCATAAATTGACCAGAAGAAGCCTTAGGAGACTTAAATATTTGATCATTTCACAGCCAGTTTAAGACATTTCTTAATTCAATTTAACTTCAGGTGGGATCATCACCCAAGAGGCCAGGCTTCCAGAAGTTGAATTTGGTTTGAAATTGTACAGAGTTGATGTGGAAAGAAGATGCATCTCTGTGGTACCGAATGGTTGTCTGATGTCAGAATAATGAAACTGACATCCCAAATTTTTATTTCATATATGAACAAATGTGCTTTTATAAAAGAGCTGTGCTTTGGCAACCTAATGGAAGGAAATTTTCATATAAGAAATAATATCCCATGGCGGGGGGGGGGGGGGGGGGGGTGGAACTAGATGATCTTTAAGGTCCCTTCCAACATAACCATTCTATGATACTATAATTCAAATAACATTTATCATTTGGAACATTTCTTTAACCTAGCTTAGCTACAGGCAAGTGAAGCAACAGTGCGATCTATACAAGATTCCTCTTTTGGGTCTCTAAGGAAATGAACGATTCTGATAGAGAACACAGGACTTTATTAGCAGTACAGTCGTGTACAGCTTCTTTTATTTTTTTCCTACTTTAATTATGGCAAAAACTTGCCTGTTTTCCAGATCAGACATACTTATGCATGTCAAACACATAGTTTCCAGCTTTAAAAGAAGTGCTGAAACTCATCATAGTAGCATTATTTATAGACTATTTGTGAAGTTTTGTAAATGTACAGAACATCTACCCTGAAGAGGAATCCTTAAAGACTTACTACTGAAATTTATTTCATCTAGAGCTTCTGAATGGTTAATATGTGTTTAAGTGCATCTAAAGGTTTGGATTATCATTGGTAGAATTTTGCAAAGAACCAGGGAGAGGTTTAAAGAGATTTTCTCCAGTGCTCATTTTATAAATGTATATTTACCATATATCACTGGTTGATAAAGTGTTATGAGTTGAATAAATAGAGATGTTCCAGGCTCAAAGAAGGGGTTATCCAATTTCAATTCAAATGAATCATGTTACTATTATATTGATTTGCACTGAGATTATCAAAGGAGGAAAAAATCCCAGAAAGCTGGGACAGTTTTGAATATAGAAAAATGGGAATAAAACCCAGTGGAATGGAGGGAGGAATTCCTGAAGCTCCAGCTATGTGTTAGAGGTCCATGCTAGATGCAGCATTTCCTATTTGGTAGCTATGTTGCCCAGAGCCCCAGAAGCCACCAAACAAAAAATACAAAGAGCTT
This sequence comes from Mycteria americana, assembly GCF_035582795.1. Classification (NCBI taxonomy): domain Eukaryota; kingdom Metazoa; phylum Chordata; class Aves; order Ciconiiformes; family Ciconiidae; genus Mycteria; species Mycteria americana. Next base: position 42,122,847 of record NC_134366.1, on the reverse strand, counting down.
CAGGGTTTAGCTAGAGCACTGTATCTGCCTGTCTGTCTGGTATTTATATTGGTCTGTTTTGCATATTCCTCAACAAATTCTAGTCCAGAATGGATCTGGGGCATTTGTTTTGTGCCATACCCTCTGCCAAGCCACGGGTGTTTCTGTCTCCATAGAGGAAGGGACTGTTGCCTCCTTGGGAAGGAGAGTTTACCAGCCCTCACAGATCCTGACAGTAGCAACTTCAATACAAGGAAAACATAACTGATGTAGCACAATATAGCAAAGTGAATTATCTGCTTTAAAATTATGCTAACAAAACATGCTTTTTTCCCTCTATTTGGTCTATATGTGTAAGTTTGCATGAGGCTATGAACATGCTTTGCTGTGCACTGCGAACGTATTACTCCTACAATAGTTATGCCTTCTGCACTTCAAACATTGGACTATAGGTAATTAAATAGATTTATTGTTTGAATTAACTACCTGTTTGCCATTGACACCAGGAATGAGAAATGCTTTCCCTGAATATTTCTTGTGAAGATAACTTGGGGCCTGGCTTTCTAGAAAGCAGAGTCTAGACTATGCCTGTTTTTTAAGTATGAGCATGACAAACATTTATCTGGAGAACTTTGGCATCTAACTTAGGCTATTAAAATATATCATATTAATGTCTTAGAAGACACAAGAAATTGAGACAGTTGATTATAGTGTGCTTGGTGTTAAATTTTTGGCAACTCTTTGCCTGAGGACAAGGTAGTCTCGTAGCTATTATAGCAAAAACACTGGTAGCACCTATTTTACAGCAACTTGTTTTTCAGTGTTTTGCTCTGAGTGAATTAATTAACATATTTATGAAGCTGAGCTATGATTATGATATAATTGCTGATAAATGCCGAGTTGTGGATTCTACCCTGTGTACATCAGGGTTCTGTAAATACTTTTTTTATAATGGCTCCTTGCCCATGGGTGTCTTTGCACTATGACCATCCAGACTAATTTTATTGTCTATTTATGTTGCAAAGTTTGAATGTAATTTGTGGTAGTACCTTACTTATGTATCCTCTGAAACTTCAGACCCTATTTCTCCAGGCGAGTCTTATTACAACTGTATAGAGCTGTAGTAAACCTGGCAGCCAGGTTTATTCTACTTTATGCTTGTAAAAATTCTGACTGTGATCTCAGATTACATATGGATAAAGAACTTTCATGAACAAGTCATCTCCTAAGGAGGAAGAATTTGTTTACTGTAACATAAAACAGAGATCACAGCTAAGGAAAGTGATTTATTTCTACTTAAAACATCCCTCCCCAAACCAAAACATTGTAACAATTTTTGTATCTTAAAATTTCTGAAAGGACTGAATTGATTCAGTTTTTCATGTGGTCTAGCAAGCCAAGCTGAGCTTAGGAGTGATTCTGACTGATGTATAGTTATCAAAACTTAAATTAGTGAAGGGTTGGAAGAAGAGAGGAAAGGGTAAATTCGAATAAAAAAGAAAATCTTTGTATTTAAGTAACAGCAATTATCAGAGGTTCTGCTTGTATTAATATTGTCTGAGCACATTATAAAGCATTTGTCATAGCTAATGCATTCCTGTCAAATCAAGCAATATTAGAAGAGGACTTTTATAATGAGTATTAATATAAGAGACAGCCGTAAGTGAAGTAAATTATAGAGGCACGTAAATGTAGTATTAACTGCTACAGCAAAGTAGTCTTCCACTGTAAATCAATTTCTTCCTATAACGTTAATAAAAAATTAGGCCACTTGGTAGTCATCTGCAAGCTGCTGAGCATTGATATGAGTTTTCAAGTACTTTGCTCATGTGTCTAGCTCTAAATTAAAAGTCATATTCATGAAAATTAGTTTACAGTCTGTGCACTCAAACTTATTGACTGTGCTGTAGTTTCTGCACAGTTCTCAAATTCTTGTTCACACATCAGAACACCTATCTCAGTCATCTATGACGATTTAGGCAAGTTAAGGAACAAGTACAAGAATTTTCCCTCTACACCAGAAATAAGATGCATGAATTTAAATTTTGGCTGTCCATTTTGATCCAGTTTTTGAAAATGCCAGGGGGGGGGGGGGTTGTTTGTTGTTTGTTTGTTTTTTCAATTCAAGGTTCTTTGCTTTTGCCTTTCATTGTAAAAATACGCATCTGGATTTGTGTTAGGATTTTTGCATTGATCTCAATTTTGATGTGTGCTGTTTTGGATTAGGAAGTGAAAGTAGGACTTTGGCACATTAAGGATTATACGCATGAAGTTAGGCTTCGGAGTTTTACCAATATATTGCTTTGGGTTGTTTTGGGGTTTTCTTTTGTTTTGTGGTTTTTTGTTAACATTAATTAGCTACTAACATCCAAGATATACCCTTATAGGAAAATTCTTTTGCAGGGAAATTATGATTGTTATGAGTGGTTATTATTTGGAACTTCTTTCCCTAATGCCAAAAACTGATTCAGAATCTTAATAAGTACATGATCACTACAAAGGCTGTTTCAAGTAAGGTATAATGAAGCTAAAATCTCATTCCTTATTTGTAGTGGTTTAAGTTGAAAAACAAAGGTATTTTTCTTATTTACTTTTGATAGGTGATCACATTCATACTCTTGGAGTTTTGAAAACTATTGCCACATGTTATTTTTGTTGTTGTCATTGTTTTCATTATTGTGCTTTGATGGCTAACGATTCATCTTCGATAATAAAAAGAAAAAATGGCAAATCTCTATTTAAGATAAATATTATTAATTATTTTGAAATGGTAGTATTATTCTGATTCTGTATAGTGCTATGTCTGAGGAGCACTGAATAGAAACAAATCTGTAAACTGTTTTCCAAATGAGCAAGTATGGAGCAAAGGTACCGTGGAATTTGATAATGTAATGAATTTCTGTCTAGTGACAGGTCTTAGACATTTGAAGTGTGGAATTTAAGCACCTAAGTCTGAACTTAACCATTCTTAAAGCTTTTGCTCATATTTTATCTACATTTCACAGACATCTCAGTGTTTAGCATTTAAGTTCCCCAAGTTGGCGTACCCAGAATGACCCTTTCTCTTTCTCATGTTTCACAGACTTAAGCAATTAAGGATTCATCAGACCTCTTCTAATTAACATTGATATATGCTTTTATATTGCATCTGCTATTTAGCTTACGTAATGATCAGTGTGTAGTCAAATAGCCTGCTTGGAAATAAGTTAACAACTTCTTAGGACTGTGCAATTGTTTCAATTTATCTACACATTATAATCCCAATAAAATTTTTAAGTCACTCGCTTTTCAAGATTACCTTGGTCCATGTACCATTACCTTTCACATATGAAATATGTATTTGAAAGCTGAACAAAGCTGAAAAATAGAATATTTTTACAACAAGCTATTTGCATCTTTCAATCCTTCATCAACAGATAGTTCTTCAACATAATCAGGGACACAAAGAGGATTTTTTTTAAGGAAATAGCTATAAGTGAGGTGAAGAAGCTATAAGCACAGTTTACATTTTACATACAGAAAGTTACGCTCTGTATGCAGACAGCTGTGTCTGAAGAGAATTATTTATCAGAACAATATGTTAACTTCATAATATCTATATTAAGTAATCTAAAAACATTGAGAAAAAAATCTTATTCCTCTAGAAATTCTTACTGATTTCAGTGAAGTCAGGATTTAATGTTTTTTACTGTGTTTTACTCAGATTTTTAGATTTTTCAATTTTAAAGGGAAGTCAATAGAAGGATGAGAATTCAGCCTTCTAGGTATGTAGTTATGGTTGTTGGAAATGCTGCTTTTGAATAATTTTCAAAGGTTTTTATAGAATAAAAAGTTAAAGAGGGAGAATAGATATGTCAAGATTTTAACAGTGTAGGTGTGCGTCTGCTGTTTTTCTTATTGCTCTGAGGAATGCTAAGCAAAAAGTTTTGAAAAAGTAGTTCAGAATTTTCTAGGTAAGATTCCACTCTGTCTCAACTTTTAGTTATCTAACACTATTTAAGAGCAAACCTAACTCTTATTAATAGCAAATCCATGAGCTTCACTAGCAATGTAGAAAAGCATTGCCACGTCCTTTGGATGTTTTTGTACTACAGTGTATTGCATGGACCATATTTGTCCTGTGAAGCAAATAATTTCTGTTAAACTGCTCTTTGCCCAACATGTCATCAAGCACTCAGTAAATTTTCACTGAAAGTGAGTTTACTAGTCTTTTAAATCAAAAAAGTTGATAACACTGTTTGTGTCTGAACAGAGTTTGTAGTTGGAGAGAGAGATGTACTTATATTTATAAGCTTCCTAGATAGTAACTATATGAATTGGATGTTATGGTTGGAGGTGGGAGGAGGAGTGAAGGGCAAACAATAGTCGGGTGACAATGGTTGATGTCCTGGTCAGATAAGGTCCATCTAAGTTGAAACTTAAATGTTTAATGCTCTCTTCAATCCATGTAGCAATTCAATTCTCTACTTTTCCAAAACAAAGGAAGGAGGAAAAAAAATATAATGAATACACAAATAAATCAAGTAAGTCTCATACTTGGGCTTGAATTCATCTCACCTAGCATTAGGCAATTTGAGCTTCCTTTATGGAAAGATATCTTTTTATAGTCAATGGAATGAAATCAGCTCTTCTAGAGGGCATTTGATCTCACTCTCATACAGTTCTCCAAAAGAGATCACATCAATCTTCTGTCTCTTTCCAGAGCCTAGGGGGGATTGCTCAGATGTAGACATCTGGAGATGGACTAGATGTATCTCCCCTACATACCTAGTTGTGGGATTTGGTTTGGTTTGGTTTTTTTAACTTCAAGGTACATTAATGACATTGAAACACTCTTCTGTCTGTTAGTTTAAATCAACCCTACACTATTGCTGTGGCTTTAGTAACCATGTTACTTTAGGCTGAGGTACGAATGAAAACCAAATTTGCCCTTCTGTTTTTATGATTCCCGCCTCTTTCTTATTCCTGAAATACATAATTCATTTCAGATGTCTACACCCTCTACCTGTCGCTAGCTTTTGTGATGAGAACCTGCTGCTTAGAATAGAAGTGCCAGTCAAGACACCAGGTTCTGGCTCTGCTATGCCTCTTGTGCTTCACAGCTGCTGTAGGCTATTTCCAGCATACTACATAGTACACATTACTGTAAGATGCTTTCTAAACATGTTTTATTAACACTGGGTGTGCTAATGTTTGCCCTAAATGAATCTCCAAACAAGGTAGTCCTTTACTGGCCTCTGTTTCCTTCAGACTAGAGGTAGTAAAAGTAATATAATGGCCACGTTTTAATAGGGTATTCCCCATCTGCACTCTCAGTGCTTCACAGAGGCCAATTTAAAGCATCTGTTTCCCTCCCAAGCTACTCGTGTACATGGACAACATTTTCATCTATTATCTTTAGCTTGACATAAGAAGCACAGGGAGCTCTCAGCTAAGCCAAAAGCAACAGTTTTTCTTGCAGACTCTGTAGAAGAGTAATCTTTGAATAGCTGCAGGAACTTTCAGACTCTTAATCTTATTCATACTGTTCCTGTTTACCATTTGGTGGCTTAAAATGTTAAAAGTGGAAAGCCATAATTGTTTTCATATTTGGTAAGAACTTTGAGGAAAGTGCTCAGGGCCAGAAAGTTGTTTATGATTTTCACAATACATCTTTTTATAGGAAGAAAATATTACAGAATTATGAGAGAGAAACATGTAGGCAGAATGTACGGTTTTGGTTTAAGTCTCTGTATCTTACGTGTGTCTTTGAGTGTGGACATACAGAAGTGGAGGTGGCAGTTTCCTGAGAACTCATATGAACTTAATTGTCTTAATGAAAAGTTATCTGTGCATTAGTTGGACTTACTCATATGCTGTGGAAATGATTATGGCTGATGTCACTCTTCACTGCATGATTTTGTTGATTACAGGAAAAAAGAGGTTACTTTAATACGTTGTTCAACAATAGAAAGTAATATTTTTTACTGTGAGATATATAAATAATGACTCCTGAACCTCCTCTCCTCTTTTTTCCCCCCCTCCTTTTTTCTCTTGGAGTGGTTCCATGGGAACTATGATTGTTTTAACACTTCTATATTAGACATTCCCTTCAGTTCTTGGTCATTTTTATATACACTTATTTCCTAGTTGTTGTTGATACTGATTTTCATTTTCTTGGTTATGAGTATCCTTAACTTATTTTAACAATGAATTCTGTATTCTTATGTTCCTTGACTGCTTTTGATTGCATATTTCAAGGAAAAAAACATGAGAATGATCCATCTGACAAAGGGAGTTTAAGTCTTTTTTTTTTTTTTTTATTCAAGAAATTATTAATTTACTTCAGTGAAAGTGAGACTATTCTTAACAAAATACTCTGAGGGGAATGGGGGTGAATTTCATTCAGATGAGTGTTGCTTCCTTACAAACTGCAATGAAATGAGAAACCTCTAAACACGTTGGCTTCTGTCTTCCTGTCTTTGTAAAATAAGTTAGTCCACTCAGGTCCAAGATTTGGGACTTTTGCTGTTTCAAATGTATTCATCAGCACTGTCCTAATTACTGCTTACAGGGTTGATATCTCATTAACTAAATCAGTTTACTGTTGTTTCTTAGTATTATCCATGTATTCTTAATGAGCATGTTTATTTTCCAACGTCTACGTTTTCAAGACCATAAGCTGTTCCATGTTTCACCAAAGTCATTCCAGAAACCAGGGTGCTCCATTTAAGTATTCTTCTGTAATCCAATACAGCAAGCAAAACTATTTTAGAAAATATCAGGAAAAATCAAAGATTAAATAGAAAATTATGAAAGTTCCTTGAAAATGAAAATTTTGATGCAGTGTTTAATTTTCACTGTATTGACATAAAACTGTTTTCCATGGGGTAGTAACTGAGAAGTCATATTTACATTTTCTCCTAAGAACAGAGTGAGACCCACAGTATCTCACACAGTCCTGCATGCCAGCTCCCATCAAATACTGACTTTTCTACAGGTCATTACCAGAAATGATCAAAGTTTTAAGATGCTCAACAAGCTTAACTTGTGTGGGCTAAGAACAACAACAAACCATTGTTTATTAACATATATGTGAAATTAACGCTGATTTCTTCCCCATTTCTGTCTATTTTGTTCCTTTTGCAGAGGAGCGTTTTGGCTGTGATTTCCTCAGCTAAAAAAACCCACCTTCTTAATATCTCTTCTTCACTTAAATTCAGAAATCATCCTGTGTTTGTGTGCTCAAATCCATGGAGGCTTCCATTAATATTCATGCAGATGTATAATTTATATACACAGTCAGTGTAAAGGAATGAAGAAAATGAAACAAAGATAGAAATATTAATTTATCCATTTCAGATCTCACCTGTCTAAAGACATACAGAAATAGAAATGTTGACATTTGAACAGATACACTTCTTACTCCAATATTCTTGTTCCAGAGTCCTCTAAATTAAAGAAAAATATCTACCATTGACCTGAGGCTTTTTCCAGTTTTATTTTCTCCTCAAGATGCATTAACAAGCTATCTTTTCCATTCCTTTTGGAATTTATTTCATATAACTGTGTATATTGGCTTTAACATTCTAAACTATTAGTGCTCATTCAAAGAACAGAACAATTCAAAATGTCATCAGTAATGGGTAGTTATGACATTCATAATGATTTTTTCCTAAAATGGACAAAAATGACTTGACAAATTGAATGCATTCTCTCTGTGCATTTGCATTTGGTAAATATAGCATTTAGAATATGGTCAAATAACGATTCAGCTTTGATCTCCTAGCCAAGGGGGAAAGAGCATTCCTAGCAAGTACTAATTGATTATTCTTCTGTCTCTATGATTTTCATGCTGAAAGTTTCCTGGCAAACCATGCAAATATTGCCAAGGATAAGTTATTTCACTAATTCTACCAGGACTAAGGAGTCTGAGGGGAAATTTAGCCATGTAGATTTTAGGCCACAGGAGGAAAATTCTTCTAATGTTAATTAAAGCTCTTGATGTTTAAACTTGCATGGTGAAAAAAGAACAAACAAAAACTAAGAGCAGTTCTTGGGAGGTCTCTAGTCATTTAGAAGATTATGCATTAAAGATCAATGGAGAGTATGAAAATATACTTTTTTTTGTATAGAGGTTATCCAGGAAAGTTGACCCACCACCTGGAGAGGGAAAAAAAAAACAGAAACCAAACAAACCCAAAGCAGCTGTACTAGGAATAAGATATAGCATAGTCTTTTATCAAAGGATTATTATTGGGGGCACAATAAAAGATATTTAACTTCCAAACAGTTTGCTGTTTCATATATTTTAAGCATCTCACTTGTATACTCTCTGCCTAAGGTGAGAATGAGATTCCTTTACAAAAAAATCTATGTTTTCTCTTTAATGAAATATTCATAAAGGGGACTTATAATTCCTGCTTTTCTTCTAAGAACCACAGACAAATAAATCACTGCATTCTGAAGTTGAATCTGCACACAAAAAACGAAAGTCTTCAACAGAGGTGCACCTAGTAAAACTAAATTCTAGACTTTGCCTCTTTTGTTGAAGTAAATGTTTGGCTCTAGATGTCAGAATTCTGGACCATATTTTACACTGTATTTGTCAATACTGTATTCACTGTTATCTCCTATGGTAGCTGTTTAAAAATGAATATTTATTTCACTGGGACACCAGGGACTCCAGTCCTTGTTAGGTTTTTTTAGTGAAAGCTGCAGATTTAGAAGTCATTGACAGCATGACATCTCTTAAACTGGCAAGGCACTGGAGAGCAAAGGTCCTAGAGAGTAAAATCTGATGTCCTTTGCAATTCTCCATCAAGTAATGTGAATAGAAGGAATTTAGTCCTCTTAATGTAACTACATACCACACACGGTGTAGAGCCCAAAGGGCAAGTCAACAGGTCCTAGTAATTAGCTTTGAAAGAGAGCAAATGATTAAAAAGCGGTAGGGTGGATTCCTATAATTTATCAGCAGCTGAAGGAAGTAATCCAGCAACAAAAGAGAAAAATTCATTCAGGACCATATTTCAGTCCCTTGTCTGACCAGCAGTGGGTCTGGGGTACAGAGAGAACGCAGAGGCTGCTCAGATCTTCCTGCTCTTCCACTTTTCTCCCTTTTATCTGGACATGTGGTATTGCTTATGGTCTCATATGTATCATGGTAACTTCATTAGCTATCACCGGACTATCGAAAATCCTTGCTGGGGAAGAATATTAATGATGATAGCTGACTGTGGATCCATTGGTTTCTGCTATCACACTTAACAAAAGGGCAGTGAACACTGCTTCTCTCTCCTACTTTTAAAGGTGGTTTTGGGCAGAGGTGTCAAAGAAAGGCTACAGGAAACATTTCTATCAGAGTTTTTGTTCATTGTGCTCTCATGCATCTATGTTACATCCTATCCCCCTTTTGCATTCTCTGCTGCAGCTCCTACTGATGCCATGCCCTATTCTTGTCCTCAATCTGTCAGTCAGAGTCAGATCCCTTCAGACTGCAACACTATATTAACTCTGTATAGTTACAAATGAAATTTTAAAAACCTAAGTATAGAAAATACAAAAAATTGTTTTTAAGACACAAATTAAAACCCACTACAGTCTTCCATAAGCCTATAGAAACCTGTATCCAGATAGAAAATTATAGTTATATCTTTTCATAAACTGTCTTTTATTATAAGTATGTTACGTGTGTTACTAGTTTTGCCTTCTTCTGGTTTCATATTTATATTTTTTTAAAAAATCAAAATAAGAATGAAATTATCCACATTTACAGTTATGAAGAAGGAAGTAATTGTACCCATGCAAGAGGAATGGATTACTTAATGTAATATTCCTTTTCAGTGTTCTATGGTTCTGTGATTTACTCTGTGCTTTCATGAAAAAACAGGTACATTTTTCAGCCTGATGTGAGGCAATATTTGTCATTCATAATTTTTTCAACTTTTGTGTTTAAACTAAACAGATAATTAAAATGAAGCTTTGTATCATAGAATGCATTTATTCTAATGAGCATTGCTAGTGTCTTGCACAATAGCCTTTTAAGTACCAGAATTTTCATTCCTCAAATGAAATAAGCCTATTTATGTTCCAAATGTCATTGTCACCAAAATTAAACCCCATGACAGCTTTGAAAACTAATCTCCAGTCATTTCTATGTCCCTCCTCTGCCTTTTTAACTGCAAAATTACATAATTAGTTATACTTTGGGAAAAAAAATAGCACTTTTTCCTGAGCCTTCATTGTATTGATTGATTGAGCTCATTGCATCTATGTTTGCCTGAATCTTAGGTCACTTACATAGCCTAAAATAATTTTTAGCAGCATGAGGGAATGAATTAGTTACCTGCTCTAGGAAGACAGTTGTTAGATTAGTTGTGCACTGAAATAATAACTTTGATTTGTACCATCACATAACATGCAAATAAAACAAACCAGGTAGTTATGGGCAACCCTATAACATCAACAAAAGACCTCCTTTTATTTAAAAATAATTTGTCAGGCTTTTAATATAAAAGAATGACATTTTATTTTGAAGAATCATTTGATTATGAAACCGTAGTGGGCAAATTTAATGTGTGTCTTCAAGCAGATCATTGTGAAACAGTGGAGCAATAGATTTAGAATAACCAGGATATGCACTAACAGGCATATCCTGTCGAACACAGATGAGGAGTAATATCTGCATGTGACAGTAGACAATCAAGGAATCAAACTCAGTGTTACACATAAGTGAAGGTAAAAAAGCAAACAGAACACTGTTAGTGTTAAAGAGCAGGATAGAGTGCAATGCAGGGAAAATTATTTTAATGCTCCAAGAGGCTTTTAAGATTGTGTTTGGACAGCTGTATGCAATTTTGAGCACATGTATAATCTGAGACCTTAAAAAGACAGAGAGATTTAAAAGGTTCACAGAAAGCCAAACTAGAATGAGTCATGTTCAGAGGGCTCGCGTATGCAGAAAGCCTGGCAAAACTGAGGCTGAAGTAAGAAAGCTGTTTAGGCAGTTATTTTTCAGGTTTCCAAGATGCTGTAGATAGCAAAGGACTAATGCACATTAAATCCTGTGATAGGGTTGTGGTAAAAGGGCTAAAGACTAGATGATTAATGTTAAAATGTTATGCCTGGTCAGCTTGTACCATCAGAATATTATTGGTAGTGGTAAATATGGCTTGACTTGGTTTCCAAGTTATTTCATGCAGAATATTTCAACTATAAAGCTGCATGAATTATTTTCCTTTTTGTCTTGGGTGAGAAAAATGGTCTGGAAATGTAAATAAACCTCAGAAATTGTGCAAATTTTGGTATACTTGTGTATGCATATAAATATCTTATTATTTATGTTTTCCATAAAAAGCTAAAGGCTGGTTGAGGTGATCGTCGTTATTCAGTGGGTTAAGCACTGGCTAGTCCCACAGTCAGGCAGAGTCACCATCATGAAAAGTTCCTAGAAAATACTAGTCTGTGTTGCTAATTTATGCAGGTACAGCAGTACATTTAACAGATGCGTATGTGAGACAATTTTGAGTTGATGTAGCTAATTTCATTCAGGAAACATGTATCAGGACTAAGGACCTATGCTGATATCCCCAAAGGGACTTTGAGGTGGGAGCCTCTCATACTAGCTGGGGTGCTGAAAGGAAGTGACCATTTTCGGCTGAGCTGTTGATGCATGTGAGGCCTGCATGTGCCTCTGAACAGACTCTCAGAATGAGTATTTTGAGATGGAAGTGCCAAATTCAAGAATTCCTAAAGGCTGTAAGAGGAGACTGGACTCACCACAATAGCAGGCAACCCCGGTTGGCATATGTAATACCAGAACTTCCTTCTCCTAAATAGTTTTAGCAATCGAATTTAAGTCTATCGGGAAAAGTTATGATTTTTGTCGTTTGCTTGCTTTGATGCTCAAGCTGCAGCTGAATTGTAATTTCAGTGGTCAGTCCCTATTGGTGTGTAATTCTATAGTCAGTATTTTCACCATTTCACCAGGACCATCCTCAGTGTAAAATCAGGGCATGCACACAGAGCCAGGAACTCAAGGAACTCATCCATTCTGGGATTAGAAGAGATGGACATCCAGTGAGACTCCATTATTATTCAGTCTTTACAATCCAACAGTTTTTACTGAGTTGATGGAAAATACCTTTACATTAGGATGCAATGGAACATAACAGCAATGGCTGAAATAAGATGTGAGGGACTAAGCAATAAATGTAGGGAAGAATTCTTTGATCGTTGGTTAGTATTTGGTTAGTATTTTGACATACAGAGATTTTCCTGTTCCAGACAGGGTCATTCTTGTTTCTGTTGGTTTACAATACTCATCCTTCCTTGCTCCTTGCAAATTCTCCATCCCTCCCTACACATCCTGAAATTATAACATTCTGCCAACTCCTCATTTCTCATTGGTATCAGACAGGTTTAAAAACCACACTTCTTCTGGAGGCTGCCCTGTTTAATGGCCTTTTGTTGTCTTGCTAGTAATGTCAGATAGGGTTATTTGCTCTGTTTTCTGTTTGCGGTCCTAAATGGAAACCCTGTGCTAAAGACTGTAAAACAATTTCTGTCCTGCTCTGACTAGTTTAAAGCTACAGTCTTGAGTTTGGGTTGTTGAGGTTTTTTCATTTGAACAACATTTTTAAGTATTTATGCAGACAAATCTTTTTCTTTATAGAACTGTCTGTACCTCAGGGGACCAGGGGGAAAAAGTAATAGTGCAGCTAGACCTAAGACTTGTTTGAAAGAGCTTTAAAAAGTGCAGGTTTGATGTTTTAAAAAATGTTTGTCTAAGAATTTAGCTAGCTTCAAAGCAAAAGCTGTGTGTCCTTTTGTACAGCTTTGGGCATAAGCCAGCTTCTAGGCACCATATCATGATCTTCCCTAGGGATACTCCCTACTGAAATGGCGGTGGTTTGGAATTTGGGGGTTTTTGTTTGCTTTGATTTGGTTTTTTTTATTTGGTTTCCTTTCAAGCTGATAGTGTCAGCTACTGTTGGAGACAGAATATTGACCTAGGTGGACCACTGGTTCCTTTCAAGTGGTATAAAATTCCTGTTTATACCACAGCAGTGATGCAAGGATCTTAAATGCATTATTGCTTGACTACCCTGCATTTTAGACTGGGTATTTTTGTGGAGAAATTTCATTATTCCACATTTGAGAGAATGGAAGTAGATATCTCTGGCTGTGGTTCTTTGGGGGTTTTTTTGGCAAACTGTTGCTCTTTGAAGATCTGAAGAGGTTTGAATGGTATACACAGATCTGAGTGAGAGAGATAAGCAGACAGAGAAAGGGATGAGATGATCAAAAGTGCATGATAAATGCCTGGTTTTGAAATTTATTACATGGGCCCCAGTCATGTAATGGTCTTTATCTTGTCTGGAAAACCAGCATAATGCTTAAATTACAGGACTATCCTTCCTGTGCAAACTTTATTGCAATTAGCTTAAAAGTTTTCTCATAACCCATTTCCTGTTTATTTCAGAGTGAGTATATTTATTTCTTAATTTGAGGTTCATATGAGTTGTGGGATTTTTAATTTCAATATTGATCTAATTGAGAATGTGTAGAATAGCCCGGTTCTCAGTTCCTAGTTCCTGAATTCCGGGAAAGATATTTGGAAACTCAATCATACGCTGCAATTCAAAATATTTAAAAGTCTGTTTTTATTTCTCTTCTCTATTGCATGACTTCTTTAATCTACTTCATACTCTTGCACATTTACATACTTGAATTTACATTTTTTAATATCTATTGGGCAAATGTAATTTGCCATTTCCTCTTATTTTATACAGACATTTTCTGAGTGTTTTCTGGACATTTCATGTAAATGCCTACATTAAAAAAAAATAATTACCTATCTGTGATGCATCCAATGTTGCTCAGTGTACACTTTTGCTAAGCACATCATTTTATTCAAGTTTTAATCAGAAACTAAAATCTGTGAAATAATCACACATAAGGGAGGACACAATTATCCAGCAACAAGTGACTTCACTATAGTTGTTCAGTGCTTTCAAACCAATTAAATTATACTAAGATTATGGGGAGGGGGGTGTGTAAATATATTTCAGCTATACAGTAGTTTTTAACCACAGTGCACCAGTAAGCATATCAATAAGAAGTTACCAGTAATGACGTAATTGTATTAGTGTCTCCAAAATTCCAATTATTTCGTACTCCAAAATGCTTAAAACACCATTCTTACGGTACCAACATCATGCTTAGAAAATAAGGGGTGGGTTTGAAGAATTATGAATGGCAAGCTGTGGGTATCAAAAAGAAAGAGAAAATGAAAATTTAATGAGTATTTAAGAGATGTTCATTAAGCCTCTCCCCTGTCAAAATGGACATGTTGGGGAGCGCTGTTTCTCTCAGCTGGAAACATTTATGGTGAAATTCTCACTTGTGCACTTAAGTGAAATAGTGAAGCCTGACCGCGTGGCATTAGCAGAGGGCTGGTGTTGAGCAGCGCTGGCTGCTCTGCACGGTGCACGCTCCCTTCCTTCCAGAGGGCTCCGCTGCCTGAATCCTTAATACCTTTAGGGGGGCTCTTCTGTCATTTAACAAAAAGGCACTGTGAAATTACTGATGCATGGCAGACCTGCAACCTACTGTAAGCATTTATATGTTGCTTATGGACAACACTCCAAGAAAGGATTAACTTTTACGTTCATTACGAAATTGTTTAAACTGCCAAAGGGCTAGGTTGTCATAGCAAGCTAACTGCTAAATGGTTCAGCCAGTCAGACACCAGACAAAAGGAAATTTTGGAAGAGTTTGTCAAGAAAAGGTTTATGTACTGACCGCTTTGCCCCCTCGCTCTTTGCTCTCTATCAATATTGACATTATCTTTCATTTGCACAGTTTGGGTGGAGAGCAAATTTCACATACAGCATTCAGTGAATCTTTAGCAATGTGTAAAGTGAAGGAACAGCATATATCTCAGTTGTTTTAATTTTGTAGGCAATAGGACTGTTTGCTAGCATAACTGTGGAGTGTGTGTCCAGCAAATTAGAATGAATAAAAATGTGTCTCCCTCAGAGATGTCTGAAGGCTATCGGAACTTAGAGCAGGTTTTTTGATTGTGGGAAAGAAAGAATATGACAGATGTGATTTTGACAAAATGATAGCTGACTCCACAGTGAATGGGAATTAATGCCAAGTCTTCCATAAAATCATCTAGTTACAAAAATGAAGTAAAGCATTCTGTTCATTGTGCTCCTTTTATTATTTCGGACTCTGAAACTGCTGATACAGGATTTAATTATCTATATACACGTATACAGAGAACCATTTTTATTATATTTCAAAATTGCTTTCATTTTCATTTAAATATGTACTTGTAATATGCTCAGTGTAATCCTTCTTCCCAGCAAAATAAAATAAATATTTAAATAATTTTCTTTTCATTAAAAATGTATACTCTTTAACCTTCTTTTTAGTTATTTATATTGAGACCTGTTTCTCACCTCAAACCCCAAACATTTAAGGACCTCATGAAAAAAAGCCATGGAGCCTAAATTCCAGGCTGATCCTCGAGCCATAACATGCGTCCCGCTGGGAATATGAGATAACCAATATCAGAACTGTGTAAATCTTTCAGGCAACACAGGTTACCTCAGAAGGTTTAAAAAATAATTTGGATTTGATTTGCTTATTGAGAAGTCTCATTTTAGTCTAGGACAGATATTATGGTCTCTGCACTGAAGAGATGGTCCTCTGTTTTAAAATTACAGGAACAGTTCTGCAATACTATATGTATTATTATAGGAACAGATATAGTATGGACATGTAATAAAAACAAATACTTTACTACACAGACTTCTGTAGGAAACTGCCAGATTTTTCAGAAATGTATTTTTAATAAGAAATTATCTTGATTCATGGGCATCTTTATTTTTATATCAGTTTATATTGTTTTATATTGCTTGTATTAGCATATTAGATGTATATATAAACTGTCTTCGCTTCTGAGTTTCAGCCTCCTTGGCCCTGATTGTCCAGTTGCAATCTCTGAAAAAAAATGCAGTCTTTTGTAGGAAAGCAAGTTTTAGACAGTTCTCTCTCCCAGTCAGTAATTCACGATTGCTGGAAAGTTCAGTCAAACACTTCCAGGCTAAGAACATGGCCACATTATGTGTGCCAGATTAACATTTCGATTCCTACATCCAGCATCAAAAGCCTGTGCCCAGCAAGCCATGTTTTAACACACATGCAGGAGCTAAATGCATTTATTTTAAATTGAGCCAATTTGATTTTAGACCCACTGGCAGTTCTTGTGGTTCAGTGTAATATCCAACCACTCTCTCTCTCAAAAGCGCAAAGACTTAATTAACGTCTTTACTTCTCTGTGAGTGATTGAAATACCCACGTGTGGGTAATGTATGCCAAGTAACATCACACGCAATGTTATGATTAGGTTGAGAGTGGGGTATTTAAAGTTGAGAGTGGGTATTTAATGTTGGAGTTAGCTTGGTCACTTCAGGCAATCAGTAATGCAGATAGGTTGAAACTGTAATGAAAAGTTGTTAGTTGCTTCTGAAGTTAAAATCATTTTGCCAGGAGATGAAAGTAACTGGTAAATCCTTCTGGTATAAAAGAAGAGATGCTATCTTTGTCAGCCCCTGTTGCCTCCAGTAAAAGCATGTGCTCCAAGGATGTATTAGGAATGTTCTTTATTATTAGCATGCTCAAAATCTCCATGAATGCTGATTAGTTTATGTTCTCTTGCCCAAATGTTTGTAAGACCGTAATGAACCTCCAAGTACGATTTATGTAAAGGTATTGGACTGAAAAGCCTACTGTTCATAGGCCTTTTGAATATATTCAATAAGAAGCAAGTAAGCATGTACGAGTCGTTATGTATAGTGTTCTCAAATGATCCATTAAATCCTTTCACTGGGTCTAGAGGAGAACCACAGTCACTATCTTAAGAGTCGCACTTGTAGAGAAGAGCTTGACATCTGTTATCCATTAAGCTGGAGGTGGAGAGGGTATCTGGGGCTGCATGCATATGATAAGAGGTAAAGATTTCAGTTGGACAACACTCTTACCAAAAGATACTGGAATATCTGCCTCAAAGGAGCTGGAGTTTTGGGGATATGAAAAGTGCTGTATGATTTGGCCATCCTTCTGGGGAAAAAAAAAAAAAAAAAAAAAAAAACAAACCAAAAAACAAACCCCAAACCATGAAATTTTTAAGCCATCCAGGTAAAAAAGGAACCAAGTTATTAATTTCCCTGTTGTGAGAGACAGTAATCTTTTGATGGATTAAAACAGAGAAAACTGAAAAAAAAACCCAAAACCGGACTGTAGAATAACTCTTAATCTTTCCTTTCCCAAGATAAACATAACTTATTTGCTAAATTAAAGGACCTGCTGAATTGCCTTGTCAGAAAGATACTTTGAGTCCTACTCAAACATATGTCCTTTTCATTCACTGAAATACTATTGCAGTATTTTGATAATCCTTGCTTAGGTAAATTCCCCATACTCCTTGTACTTAAGTAGATTTGATTTTCACCTAATTTCAAAATTGAATAACTTAAATAAAAGGATAGCACATTTCTCTGGATTGCCAAAATCTATTTGTGTGACTAAATTAACAAAATTTGTCAGCAATTTTCACTGGTTAAAATATCTGTGAATTGTAATTATGTGAATAATTTCATCTTTGTGGTTTTCTGGAATTAAGATACTATTTAAATATTTTGGATCTCATTTCAAAATGTTTTAAATTTTCTTTTTGGCTAATCAGGGAGTAAAATTTTCTGTTTCAGTGCATTAAATCTGTGTCAACAAGTCCACTAGGTTGCTTCTTGGGTAACAAAGGAGTAAGTTTTCCCCTATTCTAAACAGAGGAAAATCAGAGCTTGAGGTGAGAACCAGTAATTAAGCCAAATTTGCTGTCTAGATAGAATAATTGATGTATTCAGTGAGGAAGAAGTGTAATCTTGAGGAAAATGGTTTCAGGCTGTTGCTACCATCAAAGAACTTCTGTTTTTTAATGATCCATTAATGACTGGTTTTTATTCTACCTTCAGACACCTGAGAAATATATTTATAGACCATTAAACCACTTCTGGCTTTTTTTTTTTTTTTTTTTTTTGGTACTGATGCAGGACAGAAGTTTCTAAAACTGTGATAGGCTAATTCCAAATTCACTTTACAGCATTTATTATCTCGCAGAAAATGTTTTGCTCAGTTATTGCTTGAACACCTGTTATTTTGTCTTTATAAGTCATTTAAATTATCATCTGAGAGCTTAATTTAAAAAAAAAAAAAAAAAAATGTTCCAAAATGGTAGGGATATTTCTGTGTGAATTTGCAAAGAAACATGTGCCTGATCTTTGGACTGTGAAAGCAAATTATCATGCTGATATTCAATATCAAATACTTACCAACTTCCTTATATTATCCATGAAAATTCTTTATAGAAAAATGTCTGTATATTCATAGGTGAAGATTGTTAATGCTATTGATATCTTCTTGGTCAGACAAATCATTCTGGCACTACATGAAATACATGTCGATATAGAATCATCCAAGAATATAGTCAGTACCGTGCCTGAGTGCTGCTCAAAAAGGAAGTGAAAATGTGACTTATGATACCTTCTGTGTTTGAAACTTATGAACGTAGAGGAAAGGATTGGGGAAGGGTTTTTATTTTTTAAGTTAATGGCAACGTTAATGTTTTTTCAAAATGGAGTTCTTGTATTTTACGTTTGTCAGCCGACACAATAGTGAGCAGCATTTTTGGCTCTGCCACTGTGCGATATTCCTTCCCTGAACAGTGAAGATAAACATGTGACACAAACATCTTTTATCATACAAATATACGTATTTTTTTAAGTCTGTGATCAAAAGCTTTCCATCAAAAATAGAAAATTGTTCCTTAGTCTTTGTTTCCTTGCCTGTTGAACACTCGCAGCCCTGAGCTTCTGTGCAGATTGCCTTCTAGGAGATTCCTTTGTCTCGTTCCATGCCGTTTTGGTGTCAGCTTTTTTATTTAACTTCTATTCTTGGAACAGCTGTCTCTTCACATGTGCTAGATAACCCCCATATCCTTTGCTTCTTAAAATCTCTCCATAAAGCCTGCTTCTCTTAAATAGCCTTCCAGATTTTTTCCTCTATGTTCCCACAGCACACCTACTTTCACATTTTCTTAATATTCTCAGGTGACAGCATAAGTCCTACAAACTTTAGTATAAACTCGGTTGTGTAAATTAAGGTCTAAACCTGTTAGAACAATGGTTTATTTTCTTTCTCCATGATGCTGCAGACATACAGGTATGTGAAGTATTAGTATTTTAATCATTCTGATTGTACCATGTATACATGCTAGGAAAGTCTATGAGTCAAAAAGCTGTCTTTTCTTATCCTTAGAAGTGTTTATTCAGACTTCACACTATTTGGGTGTACATACAGCAGCGGTATCCAGACTTTGTTCTTCATCTATGAGAAACCCTCCTATTGCCCACCAACTCTCAACAACTAAACCAAAAAAAAAAAAGAAAGTAGGCTTGACACATTTCTGTCAAGAAGCTCAGAGTTCAGTGAGTACGTCCCTTAAAAAGAGCAAGGAGATCCCTCTGTCACCACGTGCTGAAGTGGCTCACCACCTCTGGAGCACTGGGAAAAAAAAAATCAAACCACTTTGTTCAACGCCTAGTACAGAAAGAGGCTGATCCAAACTGCACTGTACCGGTGTGCTATTTTTGTCTAAAGAGGGGTTTACAATATCATGGTCAATACTTCAGTCTGAAAAATCGGGAAATAAATATTGTAGGTATTATTACTACTGCTATTATGGCAGTTTGAAACATTGTCCTAACGTTGGTGAAAAGGTCGGAGGTATTCAAATATAGAAGGGTTAACTCTTGCTGTCATGTATGTGGACAGGAGTGCTCAAAGTAAAACAGGGGTTTAGAGAGGAAAACAGACAAGCTGATCCATTAATATAAAACCAGACAAAAAAGTAGTTATTTGAAACAACAACAATGGTATTTTCTTCATGAGGGTAAACAATTTAATATTTCACAGAGTAAGCAGTGAGGTGTGTCCTCAACAGATGAATTCACAAATGGAGCTGCTGTATACAACTTACTATCACATTTTATTACAGGGGTTTTAGCATCAACACGGTACATGTTCAAAATGCTAAAAGTGTACCTTAACAGGAGGTGAAAATCACTGTCAGTGGCTAAAAACTGCCTTCCTTGCACAACAAACTGCACTGGGGAGGCAGTAAAGATTCTTTTGTAATATTAAAACATCGTGGTGTATGTGCATGCATGTGTGTATGTGTTTGTGTACAAAATAATGCAGCATCCTAGACTGTGCAGCTGGAGTGGGCATTCTTAAAACAAATGACTTGATGATAAGGACCTATGGAGCTCTTGGTGATAAGGATTTACTAAAATGAAATCATAGCTAATCAATTTTTCTGGGAACTTCTCTGTAAGATTTATGTTCAGAACTCATAGTAGTAATTGTAGACCAAACCTGGGGCTTTTCACCTTGAATTTCTTTGAATTGGTCTGGTGGATCTGGATTTCAATCCAGTCGTGTGTGCAGGGAGGGGGAGAAAGAACTGAGGAAATGCTGAAGGGTTTTCAGTCCCACATTAGTGCCATGGCATCCAAGAGGAGCATTCTTGGTTATGTGATATAGGAGTGATTATGGAATTATTCTCTTCGTATCATCTGCATGAAAAAAACTCTGACTCAAAGCATCCGTTATATCCCTATACCTCTGTTATTGTAGAGGTCTGTTCCAAAACTGTAAGAGACTTCATGTAACTGCCATAACTGATGAGATTAGTTTTCATAAGATCTCATTGACTCTCTAGACATTTTGGTCTGGAGTAGAAGATGTTGCATTAAAGACCATCATTTTGGGCTGAAATTCTGTAAGCACAATTTGCAAGATTTTATTATCATCATCTGATCTACACTGACGAATGAGTTTTCATAGAAAATGGCTTATTGCACATGCAAGCCAATTTTGTTCCACATATGCAAAGTGATAAAATTGTTTCCAAAACAGATAAGTATATTGCACAGTAATTAATGAATTTGTGATGTATCTGCACAACAGGTTGGACTGTTGGCTTTCCAGTTAGATATTCCAGATGCAAAGCTGTCTACTTCATACATGAATCAATGGTTCATGCAACCCAGTACATAAAACATCAACCTACATTTGAATTTTGTTGTGTTCTCCATTTCCTAGTGGAGAGGCAGTTGGTATTAAAGGATCATCTGTGCATGAAGCTCAAGCTAGTCGTCCATTGGTCCCAGCAGAACTCTTGTGTAAACAACATGAACAGAAAATGGACAAAAAAGTGCAAGTCTGACATTCAGGGTAAATTGAGTGAGAATTTTGCAAATTTGACAGGTGATTTAACAGCAGCTGCTGATACTGGTGATACAAGCCAGTGCAGTGCAAGACTTTGGTCATAAAGCAGCAGCCTGTGAATTACTGAGCTGTTAGGCTGGGGAAAACGAAGAGAATCTGAAAGGAAAAAAACATTAAAGGCCTTAAAGTTCAAAGGGAAAAAAGCAGTATACATAGACAAGTTAATCTTGAATAGAATAGAATTCTATGAATACATAGAATACATAAATACATAGAAAACTTTTAAAGGCTGAGTAGGTAAACTTTTGAGCTAAATATATGTTTCCAGTTTATAAGAACGTTGCTGAGATATTTTTCATAATTTCCAAACTCATTTGATTTACTGTTGCTGATGCAAACATTACCTCTTGGAAGCTTGAAACAGCAAAAAAATATTTACCATTTGTTCCCCTCCATCGTGCATGCAGATTGGTTTGTTATTGTATGGATGCTGGCATTATTTATTTTCTTTTTTTAGAAAAAACATCATTGAAGCATTTGTTTTGGAAAATACACATATAAAGAACTACATGGACTTTGCTAACAGGTATGAGAAATTATATTTAAGAAAAGGTAGGTCACAATTTAGGCCTAAAGGTATTGTCATCCTCCCTTAAATTCAGCTGGTTACTTCCAGTAATTATAAACGGACGTACAAAAATATGTGGAAAGATAGAGACACACTATTTTTGTGGAAGGGATCTATTGCAAAATCCCATTTTTGAGACTTTTTCATAGACTTTGCTGTTGCAAGAACAATTTATCTTGTTCTATTTTTGGTGCTACGTATAGAAAAATTCTGATTTGTGGTCTCAACCTGCATTTGAACAAACACGCAAAGTAACTGGGACTCTGGTACTGCAAATTCAGCTCATAGTGACTGGGGAGTGCAATCACTCCTAGTGATTTCTTTGGGGAGGACTTGATTATGTCATGCCTTAGACTGGCATTACCAGTGGCAAACTTAGCAGAATCACTGCAGTAACCTATCATACTAAATCAGCAAAAGTGAGATCATACAAAGTACTTCTCTAGTTTTAGTGATTACTGTTGATAAGAATTAAGGAATGTTTTAGGTCATGAAATGCATTCAGAGGATAACTTGGCAGTCAGAGAAATGATGTGATCAGCTCGCAAGAGACTTTCACCTATGTGCAATGGAATGAGAAGCCTGTTTTTTTATTTATAAACTATACCTTTGAGGGAAATATGCTAGATGGGTGTGCGCTATAAAACCTAGCAGGGTTAATTTCAAAGATATTTTTTAAAAACACTGATTATCCTAATATTTTGCTAAAACTTGCTTTTCCTGGGACGTCAATTGTTATGTGGCATTTTTTCAGTATCCCTGTAGGGCACAGAAGAGATCTTTATCAGACTTATCTCATTTGGCACTGTGGCAGCTGCACATTTGGACTGATTAAAAGTATTAATAAATTTAGATAAAAGAATTGATAATCAGCTATCCATCTGCAGATTTCTTGGCATTAGGCACAGATAGGTTAGATCTGCAATTCCCCTGTCCGCATTGTCTATCCTTTTTAATTCTGCCCTATCTGCTGACATTTGAAACAGCTGTTGCAGCCTGAAGTCACACAAAGAAAGTTGTTACCAAGCATGGATGCTTTCCAGTCCAATCATATTTATTTTTGTAGAATTAGTGAAAAACTTAAGTCTGCAGAGAGATACATTGATCAGTTGACTAAGTTGTCATTAACACGTTAGAAAAACCTGCTTGCTAGCTCTCAAGTTCATGCACTGAATGATTTAAAGTTATGCCTGTTTCTTCAGAGGGAAAAGATCCATTCATAAGCCTTGGTTATGTGCTTGCAATGACCCTAGGAATGTAAACTGTGATGCAATAGAAAACTATGCAATAGAGGAAATTGGAAGGTTGAAATCAGTGTACACAGTTTGTCCAAAGCTGGGCAAGTTCTCGGAGATTCTGTCTAAGACAACATGTTAGAAGAAATCCCGCGTGCAGTCCCAATCTTACCTAATATGGGGCTAGAATGTCAGTTATTGTGGGCTATGTCTCTAGATCCCAAAAGAGCAAAGACTAGAAGGCATTTTAATCCAGATCATCTTTTCTGGCATAGCTAAGTCCTGTTGTCAATGAAGTATAAGAGGTTACAGCCTGATGAAGACAATGGTGATGATTATATATTGAAATGGACAGTGAGCAGATTTTAAGTGGTTGCTTGCTTGCTTATTTTATGAGGCTTTTTATTGGCTTTTTCCATAAGTAGAAAAGTAGATAGACAAGACATAAAAGGCCACACAAAAATATATAACAAACGTTATGGGAAAAAAAACCCAACCACTGGAATTTATTTCCCTTAAAAAAATTTTTAAAATTCCAGTTAGAAAGAAGGAAAAGTAAATAGGAAACCATGCTGGTTGCTTGCTTTCAAGAGTTCCATTTTGACTTTTCTACCCTTACTTGGTTTCAAGCTGCCTTTGTAAGTTCTATGGATGGTTAGCAACTTAAAACAATATTTAAAATATAGCCTTAAAAGGTGAAGGGCTTAAGAAGCAGTTATAACTTTGAGGTCTGCTTGTATTAAAAAAGCACCCAGTGCTTTGCTCTCATAGCTAATGTTGGCTCCACTCTACCTTGATTAATTTCTAGCCTCACCATGTAAAACTGGGAAGTCATTTCTTCTTTGTACTGTATTTCTAAGAGTTCTTTTATCATCTCAAAGCTACATCCTCTACAGCATGCTATAGCATTTGAAGTGTTGGAATATCTTCTCTACTATACTTTACTAACAAGTGTAGACTAAGGATAGAAGGAGTGAAAGGTTTTGTTGTGATGTGAATTGTGTTTAGATTATTACACTGCTTACCTGCTGGAACTTCACCTTAATTTCGTATTAAAAATGTCTGAAAGCTTTAAGAACAAGTTTATAAAAACATAGTTTTGCAGCACTGCTTGTCATCTCTGAGTTGTGATGTTTATGATTGACTTACGGACTCTCATTCCTGCAGAATTTTACTGATGATACAAAGCACACTTTCTAGATTGAGCAAGTTCAGTCATGTCTGCCCTGATTTTCAGATATTTTTTGTCACCACAATTCATTTTAGGAGAAATAGATATTCAAGTGCTTATCCAATGTGATTTCCTGCCATGGAAATGAAAGATGGAAATGTCTCCTGCTCTATGTATGTGTAAGCAATGCACAGCCATTACAAATCTTGCTTTCACTACTACCTGGATATGCAGGAGGTCAGATATTAGTGTGCTATATAGACTTGGGAAGCACAGTACAGTAGCTTTCTGGGAAAACTGGTGGAAGGCTTATTTTGAAGTCAAATGCTTCAAAACGCTTCCATTTTCCAAACTACTGGTAAAACATTTGTGTTAATGTTGTGTATTATAAATATGATCTATTTGGGTTGTACTAGTATAATTATTTTCATGCTAATTTCACATTTTTTAGTTTGTGAGGGAGGGGAAGTAAAGTGTAGCCCTTTGAAGAGGGAGGCAGCAAGGTTTTTGCTAACAGTTTCATGTCAGTGAAAGCCTGGATTTGTTGCTTTGGGCATTTTTCCTACCTTGTTTTCCATTTCACCAAAAAATCTTACAGTTCTACAAGTGTATGCATTTTTCTCGTGGTCATGGATCAAGACATCTGATGATCTATGGATTCACTTGATCTACAGTTCAGAGGCTTTGAGAGGGAGGGACCAGTATTCTCTTTTCTGGTCAATTTACAGTCTTTCGCTCTCACTCACCAAAAACAATTTAAAAAATCTATATAGATATATCTCCTAAGACTGTAGCTAAAGTACCACTATAATCAATTGGCTTACAAGGTCACAACTGATGCAGGTTTTCTGAAGGAGAGCGAAGCAAGCTCTCTACCTGCCTGCCAAATGGATAATGCATAAGCATTACATAAGGAAACTATTTGTACAAGCGTTAGCTGTGAATTATTCATTTCTAGTTTTCATAAATGAAAACACTGAAATTATCTAAAAGGCCGAAACCTACATTTCATAGTGTGTATTGCCATTTCAGGGACTGGCATATTTGAAGTTTTGTTTCAGAAGAGCAGTGTTGTCATCTTTCACAACCTGTGTGGAGTTTTCTAAAATGCTGTGTGATGCAAAATAATCCTAAGTAAACCCATTTGTTATTTTGTTTGTATACTATGGTACCAAGCTTAGGATCCTGAGAACACATCTAATGTAGTATATCGGTGATAAAGAGATGCTCACATGTCTTATACTGGATGCCGCAGAAGCTGAAGGGTGTTCAGAACTATGTTGTTGCAGCTGCTGTTATTCTACTAACAGCTGCTTTCCAAGATTTTTGAAAGATAATACAAAGAATTAGGCTCTTAATTCCATATTTTTCATCCAAATAACTGCTTTTTTTTAAATGCAGCAGGTTTCCTCTGAAAAATGTAAAAAACTTAATCCTAATGTTATTATTTTCTAGCTATTAAGGAGGAGTAAGCAAGAAGAGGTAAAATACACTCTTCATCATAAAAAAAACCCAGCCCTCGGGCAATTTCCCAGACCTTACACAGAATTATTCTGGATTATTGTTTTTAATTTTATGCTCCAGTTGCTACTGTTTTCCCCCGTTCTCTGTGTATTCTGCTCCTCAGTATGTCTTTGAACTGGAATTGTTGAGATAAGATCTGATGGCATTATAGAAGTGCTAAAAATAGTACTTTTTATGAAGGATTTTATGAAGGATTTTAAAGAAAAGTCACATGCTAAGCTGAGTGAAGGTGTGGCTGTGGAATGGTGATCTGACTGTTGCAGATGTGTGATACTTCAAACTTCCATGTTCATTAACAAATAATTACACGGCTGAAAGGCTGCTGAGGCAGGCAAATTGCACATATTCACCTAGACAGTGTGTAGCCATGAATATGAAAAATACATTCAGTTATTCAGAAAATAGCTGCAAATGAGGGCAACTTTCAAATATCTGGGCTTGTATTGGTGCTTTCATGGACGCTTATTCATATATTTTTCTCTGTTATACTGTACATGGGAGAGAGAGATGACAGAATGAAAACTAAGGAACCAGCAGTATAGTATATTATGCTTCTAAAGAGAACTTTTATTTTCTCCCTTTCTCTTTTCTAAGAGCTAATGCTGGGTCTGAATGATGTCAGATCTAGTGATGTCTGAATAATTATCATGTACAAGAAAGGAAAAAAAATTTAACAGTGGGAGCTAGGGTATGATCTTGTAAGTGGTGTCGTATTTGCAGCCACATTTAGAAGGGAAGCTGAAACCACTTTTGTTGCTAATGTGTTATGTTGTTAGGGAAAGAACTGCATACCAAGGAAAATGTGGCACATGTAGAGAATGACAATTTGGGTTTACCAAAGAAATTAATAAAAAACTGTAATTATGCTCATTAATATCCTCCCCTACTGGAAAATAAAATGTGAAAAGACCGACCATTACAGAACTAGCACAAACAGTTTGCAATTATTAGCAGCTCTGCCCCTGTTGCATAGGGCTGTTTTCTTCAAATGTCCTCCATGACATTTCTTCTCAACAGATTGTAGCTCTCACTTTGCCTATGACTAATTGCCTAAGAATCACACCACTTACAACATGGCTACCTTCACTCAACATGACAGAACTTTTATCTTTGCAAGTATTGGACAAAAATGTCCAATGAATTAACTATGTCACTATAAGTATTAATGTATGTCACTTTTAGTTTTCCAGATAACATAGGCCTTTAATATCAGCCTTACAAGAGAATGTATAAGAGAAGGCCAAAGCATAGCAAGAATTAAATGCCTCATCTGAGATCCTGCAAATGTTTGCTAAAGCTAGTCTTGCGCTGCCATTTTGATGCTAATTTTCAGTAATATGCAGCTGCTGTCTTCTTCTGTCACTGCAAACTAAGAGTAGTCATTTCCTTATTAAGGTCTATTCTGCTAGCTTGGTGTCCTAAAATACAAACCCATTGTTGTTTTATGTGTAATTGGTTAAATCAAATAGTATATTTGATTCTATAAGCTTTGACACTAGGAGCGATATCTATGAATTATGCCATTATGAAACACATTTGTGATTTTCACTGTTCCTTTGTGGGCAAAAGACTTTATATAATTCACCAGAAGAACACCGTTGGGCTAGCAAAACATCTCATCTTCCATTTTGCTTCTGTGGAGAGCTTGCATGCTAAAATTATGGTATTGACTAGATAAACATCCCAAACAGCAAAGCACTGATAACCTCTCTGCTGGGTATGTGTGGATGGTGCCAGAGAGGGCCACTGGAAGAGACAAAAAGAGTTGTTTCAGACTCTTCTGACGAAGAATTTGATGAGAGGGAACTCACTAAATGACTGAAGCAGACAGCTTCTCTTGCTCTTTGCCTAATCCCAGGATCAGCCATCCAACCTTACTGTGGTTTACTTAACATGTTGCTTCTGCCAACTAATGTAATTAAACTAAAAGTTCAGTTGGTAGCAGGCTGCCAGAAGGTAAAGACTGACACATGGTAGCCAATGGAGACTGCTAGTGTTGCACAAAATAATTGTTTTACTAAAAAGAGTAAGAAAAAGCAAAACAGAACCTGTAAATCATGCCAAGAACTATGATGACAGCAAGTTATTTAGAAATTGCTGGTCTGGATTGTCTGTGCAACTCTCTGTAAACATCATTCAATGTTTTTCACTATAATGATGACACAGGGTGTTCCATAAGCCCTTTGTTTCAGTCCTAGCCCAGAAGTGACCTGTGTTGGGTTGGAGAGGGGAAGGAGTAGAAGGGATGCAGGCAATAGCAGGAACATTTATTTTAGATGATGGAACCTGCTGGAGATGTAAGAGCAAGTTAAACAGGTGGTCATAGTAACTGCAATTGTGAGTAGTAAAAGGTGCTTTCACAGACTCTCCAGAAACTGAGAGGCATTTCCTTTCCCTGGCACTCACCTGGGTACCACTTTTGGGATATGCCTGTCAATTTATGAAACGTGTTACCAACAGTATGTTTTCAGCCAAAGGAAAAATTTCTTGTAAAAGCATCGGACTGAAGAGGACTACTAAAAATCTAAATTGGATAGCAGAAAAGTCAATATACTCTAAGACTAAGGATAATAACACTACCATCTCCTGTTCTGTTCTCTCATCATTTCCTTGTGAAATTTGTTCCTCCAAAATTTAGGCGTTTGGTATCTCAACTACTTGTGGAAGAGCAGGTGGTTTTAAGAAAGGCATTGCTGATCAGTCCACAGAACACATCTGCTACAGGCTCTACTTACGGTGCGCTCCAAGACAGATGTCTGAAAGAATGTATGTATTCTCACTGCTCTCCCTGCCTTCACTCCACTGAAAAAAGTTACACATTTACAACAGATGCTTATATAGCTTCTGACAATTCCTATATTAGACACAACATTAGTTTATTGCCAAAACCAGATTTACTAGCTCAATGCTCTCCAGTAAAGGAAATAAGCTGCTGTAAAGGGAATAGCTTTAATTATTCCTGGATTCGAGACAGGAGAATGCCATGAGGTATTACACTTACAAGAGCAGTCAGAAGTCAGAGTTCTCAGAAATTCTGAGTTGGATTCCAGTTATTTTAATTTACTTCTAGGTTCTAGAACTATAAATCTGTTTTGAAACTTAAAGTTTAGATGGAGGTTTAAAAGAGGACATTCAACTTGCTAAAAATGCAAAAAAAAATCAAATCCCTGCTTAAAATGGAAAGCGATCCTATGCAATCTGCCGTGCAGTTCACTCATTCTTTCCTTGTTCCATCTGATTAATGAAAGCAGTGTATTTTCTCTCCTTCTGCCAGTGATTAATACTTCTCCGTGCTTCTTTGTTTTTGGTGGCAGATTGCTGGGGGAGAGATTCCACAGTAAATTGTTTTTGATATCAAGTTTTAAATAGGCTTTGCCAGCCTGCTTGTGTTGTGAAAAATACTTCTCAGTCTCCAGTGCTGTATAGCCTGGACTGTGTCTGCTCTCTGTCTCTGTTAAAGAGAAGGGGAGTTTGGGAGACCCCCCTTTCAAAGCTCACTTCCCTCTCTTTAGCTTATAGTGCAAGGTGAAAGAGAACAGCTTGGCTGCTGCTTCCTTCTCCATGTCTGTGGGGTAGGCATGTGCGGGCAGCAGGCGTAGCAGGCAAAGACGGAATCATAGTTATGTACCGGCCTCGGTAACAGCAATTTGTTCTTCCAGGTACCTGGCTTGAGTGACAGCCCCAATAGGTGTTTGGGTGGGGAGGCAATACTCTGAAGCCATTGCTGTTAGTGACACAGACAAAAGTTGCTCCCTGAATTCTCCTTTGGGAAGTACTGCCTCCAGTACTGGCCAGGTATAACTCATATCACCTAGATCTTGGTGGTGAGGCAGGGCCTATTTTTAAGCAGTATTTTGGACTACTGTCTACACTAGTGATTCACATGGTGCCAAGGGTGTTCCTGGACATGGGAATGCAACCATCCATTCGTTTCCACTGCCATAGCTGTCTCTGGATGACGTCTGGCCGAAGCTAAATCTCCCAGATATCCCTGGGCAGAGTCTGGAGTTCAATACGAGCCAAGGAACGATAGGCAGTTCATGTGCAGCCGACCTGTTTTGGAGGATAAGAGAGTTTAATAATATGGATGGGGACTGCTGTGCACATGTTGGCCTCCATGCTGCAGAAAGGTACATTCAAGGCAAATTCATTTTACTGTCGTATATCTTACAGAACCTTTTTCTTTAGTGGGCTTTTAGCTTTTAAGGAATTGTTTTCGATTCCTTGTTTTTTACTGGTGGTAAACTCAACTG
Organism: Mycteria americana; assembly: GCF_035582795.1. Lineage (NCBI taxonomy): Eukaryota > Metazoa > Chordata > Aves > Ciconiiformes > Ciconiidae > Mycteria > Mycteria americana. The sequence continues at coordinate 42,092,715 of NC_134366.1, read as the reverse complement.
ATGCTCAATTTCTGCTCATGCATTAAGATAAATGACAAATATATTTTTGATTGTGTTTGCTTTTGCTTAGAAGTTGGGAAATGCATACTGAAGCATGTGCAGATGTAAAACTGGTGGCAGTTTGCCAGCGTAGTCTTTGATGTTGCCAAACATGAGAGACCTATGTATAGGATAATACAGCTTTCCTTCTATATATGTGATCAAACCGCCATGTGCACGTTTTATTCCTTATCTTAAAAGCAATATTTTACATTGCAGCCTCCAAAATAAAAATGTAACTATAGAAATGAAATATGCCTTATGTATAACCTTCAAGTTAGAGTTGAAATAGAAAATGTGTTAGTTTAGCAGGACCGCTGAGCCCACAATCTGCAAAAATACTCTTTGCACTTGACTGTGAGCTCCACCCTTTAAACAAACACTTTATCCTGGTTTCAAATTGAATTTTTCACTACATGAGTCTCATTAATTAGACGGCAAGAGTAGCTTCAGCCAGCGATCCGTTCTTTCCCCTGCAGCTCCTTGCGCGGGGACCCTTTTGCTCATAGCTGGCGAAAACTGTTTTTCTGCTGCCTGGCTGAGGAGAAATCTATACAACAGAAAGGACAGCTCAGCACCCAAACCCAGTCATCACCAAGCGTTCCTTAAAATAACTTGAAAAATAAATGGTTTCTCCTCATTGTCTCCTTTTGTTCCAGTCACGTTTTTGTCAGCTACATTTGCCCGAGAACCCAAAACTCAGACGCGGCATGACATTTCCCTACCTTCCTCCTCCTCTTTCCACAGGCCTTTTACCCCCAGCTGTTGCTGTTGCTGCCAGCTCCGTTCAATTAACCTCAACAGGAATGCAGTCATCCCTCTGCGGTTAATCCTGTTCAGGATTAATGAACTGTGCTTTAAACCAAGGGAACTGCTAGTAAAAATGAGGTATAATTTCATTAGAAAATTGTGTACTGCTAATTAATGAAGAAGGTCATTTTAGGACTTGGCAGAATTGAGTTTAACTGGAGAAAAAAAATCCACAGAGCAAATATGTGAAGTTTGCTACTTTCTCTTCACTCTCACTCTCTCTGTGGACACCTTTTGTCACCAAGCGTCTTGTTTTCTGTCTCCCTCCCATCAGGTCACCACCAAGGCATGTCACCGGGAAGCATGGAGTAGAGGCAGCAGTAAAACGAGGCCACTTGTTGTGGAGCCACTTGTTTCTTCATCCTTTGTTTCTGAGTGATGAACACTCTGTATAATGTGATTTATTTAAATGTTAAAAAACAGGGACTGGTCAAAGTACTGCGGTCATTGCTTCTCCAGTTACAAACCAAGAAAATTCCTGGTATTTGGCTTTCATGATGGTCCTGGGAAAGTCTGCAGTCCAGTGTCTCAGTAGTGCTTGTTCTGTACATTTGAGCAAAGGCTTGGGCGATACCTTAGATACGTTCAGCCTTTCTTTTTCTGGATATCAAAAGCAATCACAATGGACACCTGGACAAAGCAAAGTAACAAGGAACTTCAGCACGAAAGTGACTGACAAGCCAGAGCAGTGGCAGGGGAGGGGAGAGAAAACAGGTGAATAGCTGATATTTAAAAAACAAGATCAGAAAAGGCAGCTCATCAAAAATTTTCAAATTCTGTTCCTGTTTGGTCATACACAGCTTTGTTTATTACTTCAGAGCTCTTGACTCTTCCATTATGGCATATTAATTAGTATCCATCCTGTAAAAGATCAGGTAAATACCATGATTTCCAATATTTCATGTCACTTCACTGAAGCAGGTCTTATCATAAAGTAATGAATTACATAACTGTCATTCAGATATTTTGATCTTTTATACCAAAAAACCCTTGATGTACTGTACTTAACTCTCTAAACCATGCTGTTGTAATTGTTTTTTTCTTAAAAAAAAATTACATGGGTCCTTCTAAGTTCTAAAAATATACTTCTGACTCTCCAAGTAAAAGATACCCGTTCTGGGAGGGATACATCTATAAAAAAATAGATTGAATCCAGGTTTTGAATGTAAAGCTAAGTCTAATGACTGGAATTTTCATAATGCGATACTGAAAGAATTTTCCGTACAATATGTTGTAATGGGCCAAATATCTACCAACCACAAAATATGCAAGTTTGTGTTCTGCACATATAAAGGAGGAGGAGTCAATACATCTGAGTCAAAGTTCCTCAGTGTTTTGTTTAACTGCCAGAGCCAGCCAATGTGCTAGCACACATGCTTATGTTTTAGCATATGAGTACAGAAAGTCAGCCAAGCTTAAAAAAAGTCAGTCACAGTTATTTTGGGGATGGTACTTTGTTTTTTATATACTCCACTGTTATATTTGTAGATTCAAAAGAAATTACGTCTTATCTTCAAATGTAATTACCACAGAGGATACGGAGCATGGGATTTTCAAAGCAGCCCAAGGAAACTGAGGACCCAGTTTTTAGCAGGCAGGAAAATAAGATGCCAAGACTCTTTTGAACATGCCAGCATCAAGCACCCGTACAGGAGCATTTTGTTACTTGATGCAGGTTTACTATAAGCGAGCCAGCTGACAACGTTTTTGCCATACTAAGAGGTCTTATAGTACAGCGAAATATTTCATATCAAGTTCTGTTTGTCATGAGAAAGAATGTGCTTTCTATTTTCTGCGGGGGGCAGAGGGGTGTTTGGGTTTTTTTTGGTTTTTCCTGGACAGCATTATGGGCCAAATGCTCAATCCTTTTATGTCAAAGGCAAAGTCTGATTTAAATGAGACCAGGATGCATGGGTATGTGCTAAATCAGATATTTTTAAATGCATGCCACTTGAGATTGCAGAAGAAAAAACACGCTCATAAATAGTTGTGATTTGTTTGAAGTCAGAGCACTTTTCTCTCTGTGGGTCTATTTATAGTTTCAGGATAAGAAATTCTTATGCTTAGTAGCAGGAACTGATGAGTGAGACTTTCACATACTCAGAAGAAAAACATGAGTTGTAATTTTCTGTTTCTTCAGCCTAAAGAAAATTCATGAGTCTTGTAGCTGGGATATAAAATTAATCCTGCTTACTTAGGAGGACCTTAATCACACACTTGCAGTTTTCCACTTGAACTATGGTATCTGTAGTACCCAAAGGAGTCAGTTCTCACAGAATGTTTTTCATCTGGCTTTGTCTTCTTGTTAAAATAAAGCTTTGATTTTGCCAGTGACCAAGATTAGATTTCAATGTATTTTTTTTTATTTTTAATTTTTATTCTGTTACTATATTAAGACCAGGAACACAAATGGATTATTGTGAATCCTGAAGTGTTCCCTTTTTTTGCTGCTGGAGTCCAGTTCCATACAATATTTGCAATCAGCTTCTATGCCAAAGCCAAGCAGTGACAGTCGCAATAATGAATATTTGCTGCAGGCCACTGGTATGAAAATAGCACAGTGCTGCAAGCCTGCGTCACCAACAAATCTTCTGTTTGACAGTGACTGAATTTCCAGGTTGATTTTAGATCATTTATTATTGAAATAGTTCTTAAAGCACTGTCATAATATAATGTTAAGAAATGCTGATTCAGTCTTCAAGGCATCAATTCAAATGCCTTTCTACTCCTTTTCCTTTGGGGGGGGAGGGAGGGGTGTTAATCCATTATACCTTTAATGCTGTACCCTGTATTTAGGGCATTGAACTGTGTACAGGCAGCAACACTGTAATATATTCAAAGAGAAACATGCTGGTTAGGTTAGAAGTTCTGGTGCGAAGAGGATTTGAATTCCCTCTTTGTAAGCGTACTTGACAGCTTTTAGAATATTTTCTCCTTAATTCCTGCAGATAATTCTAAAGTTTATATGAGGAGGAGCAGCTTTAAATGTGTCATGGCTTTTACACAGTGAACTTAGATGGTGTTTTCTTGTATATGTTTTGATGTCATTAATGCATTTGCATTAATGGAATATATGATGTATTAATATAGGGCACCTTTTGAAAGTGCAGAATATATGCACTGAACTTTGTTTTTTTTTTTTTAGGTCAAGAATATGCTGATGGCATTTACCGTTTTTAGTTTAATGTTTATATACAAACCTGCTTTCACACATGCATATCAAAATACCCTCAAAAGGACTAACATGATCATATTTTCTTTTCACTTTAAAATAATTACATATGGAAATATTAGATCATCTTAGATATAGGAGATCAGATATTTGAAGCAGACTAAAATATGCAGTTATTTAAGCTTTGTTTTTGTTCATTGCCTCAGGTTTTCTTATGGAAAATAAAGAAATGATGGTCTATATTTTGCTTAGGGCAAAATACTGACCCTTGCACTGCAAAGCTGGTGATGGTGATTGATGTACATATCTAATTTCCTGCAAGTTTAGAATGAGCACCAACCTGGCCATCAATCCTGAGAGAATTTAATGTCTTATTTTTCTTTTCCTTCCCTCTCCCTGGTGCCATCTGCCCTCTGCCTTCCTTTTCACCAGCAAAGTACATTGGCTAGGCCTACTACTGTACGGTAGTACCAGGATGGAGAAACTGAAGTTTCAAAAGCAGGGTTATGTACTGCTGGGAGTGGGCTTTTGAGGAAAATAATTTCACTGCAGCAACTTTCAACTGAAGGAAAGCCAACATCAACACGGATTCTCTGGGATGGGAAAGGAGTGACTAGTTAAATGTATAATTTTGTGGACAGATCTACAAAGGCTTCATTTATTCATCAGTTTCCCAACAAAAGGCTTAATATTTCAAAATAGTATTTTTCTTTTGAAACATTATTGTTAGTCTGTAAGAAATAATAAATAAGAACAGAATGCTCAGCAAGGTAACACCATTCCTTCTGCACCAGTATTTGACATCCCCAGTACCTTCAGGATAGAACTACCTCCAGACTCAGTCTCGGGGAAAAAAAAAATACTTTGATTAGACCTTGAGTGGGACTTTATGTCATGGATTAGCCCCAGCTGGCAACTAAGCACCACACAGCCGCTTGCTCATCCCCGCCCCTCAGTGGGATGGGGGAGAGAATCGGAAGAGTAAAAATGAGAACACTTGTGGGTTGAGACAAGAAATAAAGAGATAAAACAATATAATAAATAATAATAATAATAATGAATTGTAATGAAAAGGAAAATAACAAAAAGAGAGAGAAATAAAACCCAAGAAAGACAAGTGATGCAAATGAAAAACAATTGCTCACCACCAACCAACCGATGCCCAGCCTCTCCCCAAGCAGTGGCCACACCCCAGCCAACTCCCCCCAGTTTATATACTGGGCATGACATCATATGGTATGGTGTTTGGGTCAGCTGTCCTGGCTGTGCCCCCTCCCAGCTTCTTGTGCACCTCCAGCCTACTTGTTGGCAGTCCAGTGTGAGAAGCTGAAAAATCCCTGACTGCTTAGCAACAACTACAACACCAGTGTGTTATCAACATTATTCTCATCCTAAATCCAAAACACAGCACTATACCAGCTACTAGGAGGAAAATTAACTCTATCCCAGCCGAAACCAGGACACCTTATTTTTGCTATATACTTTAATGCCTGGCAATATGTAGAATATTCACATGACAAACTCTGCTTTCTTGGTTTTATGAATATTTTTTAAAAACCCTCTGGGAGAGTATGTAGAAACATTACAAAATACACAATGTATAGAAATGAATAGGGCTTGAAGGGTCCTATTCCCACTAACTGAAAGGGGATCATACCTGGGTTGCTCCTGCAGATATTTGTTCAGCCAGTTCCAAGTCCTCCAGCAGGCAATATTTCCAGATCTCTGTAGGTAGGCTATTCTCAGGCTTTACAAGCTTTAATATTAGAAAGAATTTCCTGATGTCTAATCTAAGTCTCTCTTGCTCTAATCCAATAGTCCTTGTCCTATTAGGAGGGATCAGGGAGAAGAGTTTATTCTCTTATTTTTAGCTACCTTCTACAGATATGAAAAATGTTGTCAGTGTTTACCCTTCATCTTCCGTGTTCACAGTCCGTATTTTCTAAACCTCTAATTTGTTTTGGCTTCCTCCCTTGCAAGCCCTCTCTTGTTGGTTTGCATTTGTATTGCTGCTGGATTAACAGCAAAGCAAGCAATTGTTAATTTTTGACGTTGCAGTCCCCCAGGCTGGACACAGGGCCTCCAGTGTTGATTAGAGGAGAAAAAAAATACTTCATAAATCTTTCACTTTGCACTTTCAATATGGTAGGGACCTTTTTCATGACATGATGATGTAAGGGAACTGTGTTCATCTTGTTTTCTGCTACTGAAAGCTTTTTCTGAAAAAACAAACAAACCAACTAACCCAAAATCAAACAAACAAACAAAAAAAACCCAAAAGCACTGCTGGGGCTGTTGTTCATCCTGTTTTAATAGATCAGATTAATCCTGATGAGTGTGTATTCCTGCAATTGCCTTTACTGAAAAGCATCTAATTTTCTAGACTGTTTCTCCAATGCATTAAAATTGTTTTGAATCGTGTCTCCCAGTGTGTTTGTGCTTGCTCCCAGTTTGCTATTGTCTTCTAAGTTAATAGGCATGTTTATCATTAATGAAGTTGTTGAGCAGTTTTAGTCTGAAACACACCTCTGCAGCATCAGTTAGTTGTGTCCCTCCTGCATCACAGCACACACTGAGATCTATAAGCCAAAGACTTGTTATTTTGCCTATTCTAATAGATGGCAATGAATGAAGCATAGTACAGGTAGAGCACCACTAACACCAAGGGATGTATGAAACCAAAATGAGCTATCTATGTTGGAAAGTACCCAATTCCAGGAGTATCTCAGTAAAGTAACTAAGATTTCTTACAGGGGAAGCTGCTACTCAGTAGGCTTAATATGACAAAATACAACACTGCAAAGGCAGGTCCTGTCTCTTCTCTCCTTCTCCTGTCCCTTACTTGCCGCCTTCTCCACTGGCTCAGTGCTGGATCTTACTGTCCTCTCTACCCTGCTAAGTACTTAACTACCAAGTGATATTGCCATATCCAAATGTCATGTATATATTATTCAAAGCACAATATCATTGTGTATTTTCTCTCTCTCGGATTTGAAAACTACAGAAAAAGCACAAGTTCTTAGATGCAAGCACTAGGTTTCCAAATAGATTTAGCTATATAACATGCTTACAGTTTTTCCAAACTTACCACTGATACACCGAACAGAAATCTTATTACTGTCTGTGTAGTTCTCAGATATAGAATGTTGTATATTTAATTACTATTATTAGTATGTATTGTTACTATGCAATAATGGATAATAATAATGCATGGATAAATATATACTGTGTATTAATAATTACCTTCATTATTTAATATTAGTTTTGGCTAATATCAAGTGAAGTATCAATGTAATGTTTTATTTTATCAGATATCCAGAACATACAATTATTTTCATTTTAGTTTTATTAGTACAGAATGTTAAAACTTTAGCTTGGCTACTCAATCAGCGTAAGTATTATGCAGTACTATGGCAGTTTATGCATCTGAAGTGCTGCGTATAAATTTTAAATGCCTATTGTACTGGTAATTTACAGGACCTTTTTTAGTGGATTATCTTTCAGTTGTACAGTACAGTCTTAATGACCTGTCTTTTCAGTTTATGAATTCTGTATTTATTGGGTGTTAGCAGAATGCAGGAGACAGAATATGTGGCATTTCAATACATGGGAGTACTGTATTTTGTAACCACACAAAATACAAAGAATAAGGTCAGATTTAGTTCAGTACCATTAGTCAAACCATCACCAGCCCGATCTGGCTCTCTGTGTGGTTACAGCATTAGGATGCAAACAAGCAAATGCCAAAGGTCACAGCCTTTTTTTTTGTTTGTTTGTTTGTTTCCATCTCCTCTCTTTGCCCACAGATGTTACTACAGGGACACCAGCAATATCAACGACGACAACAGTGGAAATCCGGAAGAGCAGTGTTATGACAACTGAGATCACCTCTAAAGTGGAGAAAATCCCCACGACAGCCACTAGCAGCACCACATGCCCTTCCGTTGAGACTGAGGAAGAAAAAGCAAAAAGACTGCTGTACTGTTCACTATGCAAAGTCGCTGTCAACTCTGCCTCACAGCTGGAGGCGCACAACAGTGGTGAGATGGAGCAGTGCTTGCTTTCTTCCTTTTTTTCCTTCTGTCTCAAGAGCTCTGCAATTATCTTCCCCTGAATAGATTAGATCTCTTGCAGCAGGGGACAAAGAGGTGGCAGAAAACTGGCAATTACATGGAATTCATTAACTATTAAAGAATAAAAATGACAGGCAAAGAGGCTTTCATAAAGGGGGAAGAAAGGAATTTTATTGCATGCAAGTTACCCATTTTCTTACATTTTAGCTTTTGCAGCTTCCAAACCTTATAGAGCTAAATGACAGCTCATGCTTCATTACCTTTGGTGTTCAGAGTTTGCATACTTTTGTTTGTGCCAGCTAGCAAACTGAGTATGAATGCCATTAGTTTTGTTTGAAATCTAACAAATTAAGGCTGAAAGAGGGAGTGTCAGTCAGTCAGAGTTCAATGATGAGAGTCAGAATTCTTAGCTCCGTATTGTCTGTTAATAACTTGTTAAAATTATGTATATTTTTCCTTTGTTTTCATCAACTGATAGCAACTGCTGCATGAGAGTTGAATAGGTAATTGCTTACCTCCATCTTGCTTAATTTTTAAGCCTTTTCTTGTTATTAGAGCTAGTAGCATTGATAAGTTCCAGTAGTAGAGAGCCATCATTCAGAGTCACTATTTTAAGCATCTTATTGATTGGCTTTGTGGTGAGCAGGGTTAAAAGAGCTTGAGACTTAATATGGTGGCAATGACCACCTATAACCATCCTGCAGAAAAACTCCTGATTTTGGATGTCAGGGGTTACCTGCCAGCAGGGTAAACAGAGTTAGGAGACAGGCAGAGAACCTTAGGTTTGAAACATAGAGACAGTGATGATATACCTGCAGCAAGATGGTCAATGGTTTTATGATATAATAAAAAAAAGAAATAACTTTGGCATGTCTGTATAATCCACTTAAATTAAAAAGGAAATGATAATTTGTTGGTATTCATGAGAAACAAAGCCTAATCAGTTTAGAATGCTGTGTTTGCTGTATGCCAGATCTTCAACTGGTGAAAATTCAAGTTCATAAAGCTATAGCCATTTAACCTATTTCACTTCATATGAGGGTTAGACTCTAAACATTTTTCTGATCAAGATGAGAGCCAAAACATTATTCTGAATATTTAAACACAACCCTCCAAGTTTTTGCTGTCTGTGCTGATAAACTCACACACATGCATGCTTGTAAAAGTGTGCATGTGGATGCATACGACAATTATCAGTGGAACACTGATTCAGTACACGGTAGTAGTCCATTATCATCACAGACTACCTGCGTGGAAGTCAACAGTGTAAGAAATTGTTCAGTCGGAATAAAGATAAAGCAACAAGACACTATTGTTTTCTATCCAATCTTTATTTTAATAAAAAATGCAAGTGCATTTTCCTCACATGTATGTTTCTCATACGTTTTGGTTTCTGTCCAGGCCACTGAGGATCCATAAGTTGCTGCCAGGAACCTCTGCCCCTTTTTGATTTGGAGACTAATTAGTTAATTACAGATTTAAGTGTAAGCTACCTAATGCATACTGTTTGTCAATCCATTCAGGAGGACTACAAATCAAAGCCAACTACATCTTTAATAGCTAAATTACTCTTCCTTTGCAACTACAATTCAGGTCGTATTAGCAGCAGGAGTTAATGAGAAAAGTCACACACATTTAACTTCACATCAGGATACCTGATTGTGCCACTACTTACTGGTGTGGCTGCTTTGTTCTAGTGCATTACCTACAGATATGTAATTTAATAATTAAATATCAGATGTGAAATATTGTTACATTGGTATGACTCTAATACAGACAAACACGGGCATATTCCAAGGATAGCACATGGCACCAAGCTGAGGTTCATATGATTTTCTTTTAAAAAGAAAATAAAACAATGAATGCAACCAAATTGCCAAAGTTGTTTCTGTTTCCCATTTCTAATGTCTCCAGGGACTAAGCACAAAACTATGCTGGAAGCTCGGAATGGAAGTGGAACCATAAAAGCCTTTCCCCGGGCAGGCGTAAAAGGCAAAGGACCTGTGAATAAAGGAAACACAGGCCTTCAGAACAAAACATTTCACTGTGAAATATGTGATGTGCACGTAAACTCTGAGACACAACTGAAACAGGTACTCAGCTAGCTTGCAGAGTGTGAATCCTTGGCTGTTCTTTGTTTTCATGGTGATAAAGTACCAACACAATCAGCATGCGTCAGTCTAACAGTTCACATCCAAATGGAGCTTACAGATTTTGCCCTTTGTACTTGTCTTTCACGCTGTATGTTTTGGTTTGGATATGATTTTCCCTTGCACAGAATACATTTTCTCAAAAGGTCTTGATTTATATATATATCTTAAAGAGTTATAGAAGTTGTAAGCTGCAACATGTTACAACTGTCTTTAGACTACTGTAATTGTCATGCGCTAATAAACCCTGCCATTTAGCGTACTGCATGATACTTGCATTGACAAAGATGTGGAGGTGGGTGCAGCCAATATTTTCACAAAACACTGAATAACCTGCTTAGAAATGTGGGATAGAGAGGATTTGTAATATTTTTTTTATCAGTGTTACTCTGTAACTGAGAAGCATGACCTCTAAATTGCAATTACACTAAGTTATGTTCAGTCATTCTTCAGATGAACAAAGCCTTTGTTCTGAAAAACACTTAGTTTAATTCCATATGCCTTTTGGAATTAAATACTTGTTAAGGAACTTTACAAGAATGAAGATAAATTCTGTAATGGACAATACAATACTTGTCTTCTGCTTTCAGGAAAAAAAATGTCCAGTTCTTTGTCTTTTTTTGTGAGAACTCTCTTGAGAATGAAAATCAAAGTAAAAATATAGTTCTGAGAAAGGTCCCTTACGTCTAATACTGCAATAAAGTCTGTGTAGAAGGATTCTTATAAAATCTCATAGATTTTATGAAGAAGATAATGGATTTTGTGCGGTTTTTTCACTGTCACTTAGTTTGCTATGTAACCATCTTTCAGCTGAAATCTAAAAGGATGTCTAGGCTTCTTAGGGATTTAAACAATTTTGTGACTTTTTTTTTTCCCCCCTGAACAGGGGATGCTCTACTGTCTAATACTCTTCCAAAACTTTCTATCAGCAGTGGATTGAATTTTTGGGTGCTTTATAGAGATAGGGAGGAATTTTTCAAAGGCTTCTATCTTTGACCTGATTCAGGTCCTGTTGAAGTTAACAAGGGTGAAAAAATCATTGACAGTGGAAGCAGAATTGAACTGAGCACTGTGGAAATCACAGTCCCAATATGTGATGCACAAAGAATGGTTCAAATTGGAACAGACCCTATTCCCATTCGTTATTGAATTAGTCAAAGTAATGATGTTGGAGAGCAGTAGCCTTCAGTATTGGAGCACCCTTGTGTAAGGCAGAACCTGAAATGATCTATTAAGGAAACATCACTCTTCTCTTCCCCCCCCCCCCCAAATGTATTTTAACAGCACATAAGCAGTAGAAGGCACAAAGACAGAGCTGCTGGGAAGCCACCTAAACCTAAATACAGCCCTTACAACAAACTCCAAAAGGGAACACATCCTCTAGGGGTAAGCTAATCACCTTTTTATTTTACTTTTATTTTAACCATGTTGAGTAGCGCTTTTAGAAAATGTTAGTGGAAAAATGTTTAAAATGAGAGGAATAGTGTAAGCAATGGGAATGAGTGAGCCCATAAGTCTGAATGAGTCTGAATGAGCCCATGGAAGCCCACAAGGGACTTTTTATATACTTTGATGGGTGTGGACTACAACCCGTGGGTCCTCTTTTTTTGTAGCTACGCTGAATAACCTCAGAAAAGAAACTTGTTTCAAAGGTCATTATAGAGCAACAGACAAAAGAAACATCCAGATGTCAAACAGGATTTTTCCAGTTTTCACCACGGACATAGTGATGAAATGACTAAATAAAACATAAAACCTTTATTCTATCCTTATTTAGAAAATTACTCAGATAACAATTGAAACAATTTAAAAAATCCATCTCTCGTTTCATTCCACTGAGTTTCAGGATGGTTCTGGTCACATTTTTGACTGCCAGGATAAACTATCTGAAACACAGTTCTTACTGGCTTCAAAAGTTGAGAAAAAGGTTTACTTTTTAATAAAAAACCCTGCTAGGATCCTGCCATTAGTTAAGAAACAGCTTATATCGTGGGTGGGGTAGTGAAACATCTGACATTTATCTCCCTCAGATAAACTGCATGATTGTTTTATGTGCCATGATGTTTTGTAAGGGTTTATAGATGTTTTTGGCAGGGGGAAGGTGTTGATTCATTGGCCTCATAGAGATTAGCCCCCTATTTTTTTGACCATATTCTCTAATGCAGGCAGAATATGGAGCTTTTTTCTGTGAAAACCCACTTCTCTTTTAAGTTGAGTTAAAGCTCTTTTCTTGATAACAGAAAGTGTGTCCTTGGTGGGGCAGCCCTCATGATAGGTATATTCATGCACAATTCCGTTGGGTAGGAGCTTTCCTAGATGTTGTAGCATAATGCAGTGCACTATTCTGGTAGGGAAATAGTCCCCACAAGGTTTTTCAGTAATCCACCAGGAAGACCAAGGTCTCCAATACATATAAGCTATACTGAAAGGAATAGAAAATATGCAATTAGGTAAGTAGGATATGGAATCACTGAAGGCTCTCTGACAGGATTATTATTCCTTTAGGAAATTCATTGTTTCCCAGGAGATGAAAATAACTATTACATTACTGTTGTTGTTGTGCACAGTTCTCTATTTGCCAATTTATGTAATGGTAGTTTCTGAGAACTCCAGCCAAGGATCAAGGCCGTTTAGTTGCTGCATAGACAAATAAAGGCAATGTGTCCTTTTCCTGCTCCCTCATTCCCAATTGCTCACAATATACAAGTCAGGCCAGAGGTGAGCAAAGAGGCAAAGGGGATTTAAGAAGGAGTGGAACGGAGGCTACACTGAGAAAGGATAAGAGCAGTTCTCCATTTAGTCTTTTTGGTTTTGATTAGAAAAAATACCAAAATTGCTGTCACTTGAAATGCAGAACGGCATAGCAACAAGCCAAAGATGTGCTAATTTTACTTTGAATGTAAATGGTTTTGATGAGCTGTAGAGTTTTTCTTTACTCTCTGTTAATTTTTCAAGTCATTTACTGTCCCTTAGTTTACTTCATTGGAAAGGAAAAGAATAATGGCTACTTTACTCCTAATGTTGACCGGTGTGTTAATTCTTACTTGCAGAGAGGTTTGAAATGAAGGTGCAATGTACTGCATATACTAAATATTACTGGTTTTGCAGCTATCTTGAAATCAGAACCATGTTGATAAATTAACTGCAAAGCTATCCAACTGCATTAGAAGTTCCTGTTTCCTCCAAGAATGACAAGATCACAGAATCACAGTTAATATAAAGTCACATAAGGTCTTTGTTCTTCATGACAAAAAATGCATGAGCATCACCAAATTTTTTTTCTACAGAAGTTAGAAAAAGGACATACTACATTTTCATAGCTTTTCCAGACCAAAAACTTTCCAATGCCATGTTTTCCATATCATTTGTACTGCTTTGTCTAGTCTAGTTTTGCATGCTTCAGAGAAAGAAGCTTTATCAATTCCCACAGTACTATTTCAGAGTTTAAGAAATCTTGTAATGTTGGGACTTACTTGATATTTCTTCAAGCCACAAATGTCCAGCATGTATAAAATACTAGACTGGAGAGAAAGAGGTTATCAGGCATTTAATAGTCCAAACTTTCTGCAATAAAATAGCTCTTATGAAAAACATTCTTAACTGGGAATCCTAGACCACAGAGCCCTCTTGTTTGGGGCTGGGGTTTTTTTGTACTTTGTACTCAGGATTTTTTTTTTTTGGAGAGAGAGAGAGGGTTTTTTTCTTGTCTGTTCTAAACAAGGCTGAAAGAAAGTATTTACTAAAAAGTGTAAAGAAGGAGGAAAAAGGCAAACGCTCAGCAAGGGAAGAAGACAGCTTGTATCAGTGGGTGTAACACTGATCAAGGAAAAGATCAGGTCATGGCTTTTCATAGGCACCATGAGGAATTTTGTATCTAACAACCATTATGTCCTCCATTAAGAGAATTACAGAATCTGGTCCCCTCTGAGTATCTCTCCCAGAGCTTTAAAGGACCTTGAGGCCAGCAGAGTTGCCAGTGGGTATTAAGAAAAGTCGAAATCCTGTATCCATCTGGCTGGTAAAGAACCAACAGATTTTTTTTAATATGGTGATAGTGTGATGATTAAACTCACTAGTGGTTCATGCCAGACTACTCCTGTCCTTACTTTCTGACTATTCATTCAGCAAGGTACTGTTGAGTGGAAAGTATCAGACTGATATAGTGCAAGTTAATTATTTGAAAGCCCCTTTCAATTCAAGGATGAGAAATTGTGTTTCTCTGTGAGTGAGAAGTGTCTGTACTTACACCGAGATGTACCACAGCATGCTACATATATTCATATTCCATATATTCAATACCACATATTCAGGTTTATGTTCTTTGCAAAGGGCCTCAGGTCATGCCAGGACACAAACCCACCAAAAGTCCATCAGAGCCAGTGGGACCTTTTCTTTGTCAGTGGATGATGTTTCTGCTCTTATCTCAGAATTATAAAACCAGAACAGCAAAGGTATTCAGGCTCCTGGCTTCTCATTAGAAGCTTGAAATCGCACTGAAATCTGCAGAAATCTATATAGACTGCTCTGATGTTCATTTGTATGCATACCAGATATAAATTCTCTTAAATAATAAGGGACCTCTGTGAGTATTTTAAATCGGTCTGGGAAAAGTTTGAGCTTATTTTTTGTCTTTTTGGAAACTCTAAATTAGGAGTTTTCCAAATCGTTTGTTTGTTATTAGAGGCAGGAGCTAATAAAGAGGAGCTAGCTGGACATCTTAATTTTAAGTAGAACTTGCATCCTATTGATAAAAACAAAAATACCCTCTCAGTCAGACCAGGGAATAGGATATGTTTTCATTCTGCTCTGGTCTCTATCATAAAGCTGTCCAGATGAAGCTCTTTTAATTGATGGCTAATTCTTCCTTATTTAATTCTTGCAGGGTACATGCAGCTTTACTTTGGTGCAGATTGCCCAGCCCCTTTTTAGCTTTGCTTTGATTTCTCATCTCCTATGAAATGATAAGTCTCGGTGATAAGGTGTGAGCCCACAACCAAGAGGACATTCAACCTCTTTATCCCTGACCAAATCCTGCTCACCCTTGTCCAATGCGTGAGATTGTACCACCCGTCACGACCCTGCAGCTCGCAGAGTCAGTAGTCACTACAAGGCCTCTCTTACTTGGTTTTGCACTTATAATCTTAAGTCAAGCTCCCCGTTGTGTAGCTAATATGAACAAATTATGTCTCTCTGTTTGTTTGTTTTCTCTCTCCCCCACAGGTAAAATTAGTATTTTCAAAGGAACCTTCAAAGCCAATGGCTCCACGAATCTTACCAAATCCGCTAGCAGCTGCAGCAGCAGCTGCTGCTGTGGCTGTGAATTCCCCCTTCAGTCTTCGCACAGCCCCAGCAGCCACCCTTTTCCAGACTTCAGCACTTCCTCCAGCACTCCTACGACCAGCTCCAGGGCCTATACGGACCACCCATACTCCCGTGCTGTTTGCTCCTTACTGAACTCCAAACAAGAATTAATTGTACTGCAATAATTTTTCAAATCAAAACAAACAAACAAAAAAGAAAATCAAGAACATTGAACTATGCAGTGTTTATTTATAGTTTAAAGTATATATGAAGAGCCAGGACTTTTGATAGAGAACTGAACAAATTCTAAAAGGAGGAATGGGCAGTATTTTCTCCAGATGAGAACATTCCTCTTGAGTATTGATTGTTTTAGAACTGATCTCCAGCATTGACTTGTAGTGACATATAAAACTTATGAAGCCTTTTGACTGTGCTTTTTGGCACATATTTCCCTGCAATGTCTTTCCTGCTTTATGAAACAACTTACAAATTTGTCTAAAGGGCATTAACTGGTTCCAATGTACATAAAATACTTTATTCTGTAGATTAAAGAAGAAGGAAAAAAAAAGAAACACTGTGAATAGTAGTACCCTTACCAATCCTCCTGCCAAATCAGCAGTTACTGGGTATTTATCTGAACAAAAGTAGATACAATAGATGTCTTGTAAAACAGTAGTATTGTGTCTCTATCTATGCCACTAGGTTTCTAACTGAGTTGCAAAAGATAAAATGAACAAATTATGTCACTTTGGTAAGTAGTCAGAAATTATGACAATAATGTGGAGCTGTTCCTGGTGAGCAAAAATTGTTTTCCTCACCCGTAGAAGAATGGGCGTGAAGATAATCTATGGTTAGGACAAAGTAAATGATAAAGACAATTTAGGGGTGGGGGGTGGGGGGGCAGAATCCAGATGCTGTACACAGAATAGGTCAAACTTTTATTTAACTGAGAATGTATGTGTACAGTGTGTGTATATTTAAAAGGTGTAATACATACAGGATAGATCAATGTCTAAGGCATGCCAGTGGACAGCAAAAAATACACTCTTGTCATGAAACAGGCCTGACACTTTAGTGTTGAGCAGAGGGAAGACACAGATGGGTTACGCATAGTCATAACTAACAAATGAAAAGCAGGAGAGAAATCCTGGCCCCGTTTAAGTCAGTATAAAGTTTCTCCTGACTGCAATGTAGCCAGAATTTCATCCCAAGAATGGCACATATTCTTTTTATATCACACCAGTGGGAGTGTGTGTAGATACAGGTAACATTTTTTGCAATAGGTTTAGTCTTAGAAACAGATTTATGCTCTTGTTTTATTTCCTACTGATGTGATATAAAATGTCTTAATATACCTATAAAATGTAAACAGCAACACATGAGATACATATTACAAGATAACTGCACATCGTGGGTTTGGAACAAATACAACCTTTAGGATCTGAAGGGACCCTTGGATTCTGTAGCTGACCTTTATGTATGGACAGCTTAAAGCCTTATATATTTACTGTGAGGCTTTAAGGGGTTGACTGTGTCCCTTTAAAGTAAGATTTATCAGGGGTATATATAGATATATTGTATATATGTTAGAGTAAGAAAAATAACTTATAAACAGAAAATCTACTATATAAAATAATTATATAACCATTGAGTTTCACATGTGGGTCATTAAGTGGTAAGTAACAAACAGCAGAGAAAAAAAATAGACTTATTGAATCTGATTCTTGCTGCCTGCTTTTTCCCATAGGGAGCTGAAAAGTATCTATTAATATTATGGAGTGCGCTGCTGTGTCACACTCCGATGTGTAGCTAAGTGAAATGCCTACCATACATTTAGGAGGAATAAAATTTAAAAGCATAATTTAAGTTTAGATGGGGAAATGATTTGAAAGATTTTATTACAAGGTAGTAATGCAAAATATTGACCATGTGGTTGCTATATAATACTGCCTGTGGTTAATATGGACAGTTGGAAGATATAGAGGATGGGAATATACAGCACTTTTGACTTGCAGTTCATCAGTGAGCCTTCCATATACATGGGTATTTGCCATTTTTTAAACCTCTCTGCATTTAGATTTTATAAAAAAAAATATATAAAAAGAGAGAAAGAAGAGGTTCCATGGATGTCTGTGTCCAAAGAATTCCAAAGAGATGCATTTATTTATCTATAAGTATTAAAATAAGTTCTATATTATGTATTTGTATTTCATCCAGTTCATTTGCAAACATTTGTGCCTTGAAATGAAATGAGCTTTTGGTTATATTTAATTCACTCCTATGTAGCCATGAAAAAGATGCGATGGTGATTTCAGGGCTGGTTACTAGCTGGATTGCTTTGGCCCAATTTCCAAAACAAGAAGAGTATGAGTAAGTTCCTGAAGCCAAGTTTAGGCACCTAAATAACTAGGGGCTGACATTTAAAAGGGCTCCCTACTCTACAGCTCCCAGTAAAGAGGCAGTAAACAGGCCAGCCTTCAAAACCTGCGCCTAACACTCAATTTAGAAAAACGTTTCCTTTTATTTGGGTACATAAATAAAGTGTAGTAAGGTTCAACTCCTCTTTGCAAAACCTTGGCCTTGGTCTTTTAAGGCTGCTTTTCAACCTTCCATCTTTTTGCAGAAGTTGTAGTGCCATTGCCAGCTGTGTTCAGATTCCTCCTTGAATAGGGCACCGATTTTCAAGCTGTTCTCCAGGTACTGCCGTTTATCTCCAGAGCCTTTTGTAATAGCCTGTGTAAGTAAGAGCTTGCTGAACGAGCAGAGGAGGACTGGCTTTTTGGGAAGCGAGAAGGTCTGGGCAGGCAGTCTTTTCCCCGTGAAAAAACACGCAGATGGGAAAAGGGGAGACCCACAAATATCCTGGAGGCTCTTACGCACGGCCTTCTGGTGCATGGACACCTGCTGTACATCCTGCCATGTTGTTGTGATGCCGTCAAAATCAACAGGCTGATCCTTGCCAAAATGTGGCCTGTGGCATGTATGGAGGCACAGTACTAAGGGCAGAGTTAATACAAGTTTTGCTAGAAATAAAAAGAGTGTCATTCCAACTACTTACATCAGCTAATTTGCAATGACACCTTCAGTTTTCTTGGACCTCTTTTGTCACAGTGCTCTATGGAACAAGTTTTTGTTCACACAAGTCTCTTTTAAATTTCAGCTGTAAACAACAAACTCAGTTCTTTTTATGTCTCTTACTCACTACCTAATAAAGGATAAAGCCTAAATGTTAGAATGTATAGTGGATTTTCTGTGCCTTGCTGTTCCACCTCCCTCTTGGTCAGTAACAAGTCAACGTACCTGGGATGTCAGCACAACAGTTTTACTATATATATATGTCAAGGAAAATACTGGCACAGCAATCTGATTGGGCAGGGGGAGCTTCCAGTCAAGGGTATGTCCACAGCAGCTGACAAAGGAGCTAGTAAACAGAAGACACTTTACACCTACTTGTCAATACATCCAATATGGAGAGGACTATAAAAGAAAAATATGTCATCATATTTCATATTACAGTAACACTCCAGGGCCAAGAGGAAACCTAAAGCACAAGGAAACACATCATTTCATCAAAGACAGTCGCTCACTGGAATAACAGTGGGAAATCGGCCTGCAGGGAAATGGCTGGGTATGAACCTGCAAAAACGAATAGGTTCAGGGATGTTTTCTTAAATTCTATACAAAATGTTAAAGAATGACTATTCTGTTCTGACCTGAAGAGACAGTATTTTTGTGGGAGGGATATATATATTTATATTTTTACACTATCTGCATTTTTCCAACTATCTCTGGCTTCAAACCTTTGTTCTGAAGGATCATCATTGCTCTGAACCATGAAATCAGTTACCTTCTTGAAAGCTGCTGTAAAAGCTGATGTGAGAGGTCACTAAGCAAATGTTATAAATATAATGATCTAAAATGAAAAAAAAAAAAAGAACTGGCCATGTCAAGGAATATTGTATTTGAAAAGTATACCTCTTTATTTTAAGATAAATTAAAGTTATATAAAATTAAGAATAGCTAAATAAAGTTAATATAACTAGAAGAATTACATCTGTCATTTTAGTACTGAAATATTACAATTGGCTCTATATTTTAAAAGATGAAAAGACTTTTTAGATGCTGAATCAATGCAAGGATGCTATGGGTAAATTTAATGTCTCACACTCATTATCTACGAGTTATACCAGATATATCTTCGAGTTATATCTTCAGTTATACCATAACTGAATGGACCTGCCCTTAGTCACTTCTATTCTAATCCCCAAAGATACAGTAGAGCATTGGCCCAGTATTCCCTGAAAGCTGAAATCATGCTTCTTAGGAGCCCCTGCTTCTGCTCCCAGTAAACGCATAGTTCTTAGAGTCTCTTCAAAGCATCTTGGGGAATTTCTATCTTAATATCTCTCATTTTTTGCAAAAATAAATGTCATTTTATGAACATAAGACCAACACTGAGGAGCAAGACCTGGAAAGGTTTCTTCATGATTACAACATTCTTGTGGCTAAATATGAAGCACAGATACCCAAATTGTTTGGCTGCACAAATCTCTTTGAAAACATGTGAAGTCGGAGGCCTAAACCACTTTGTAAGGAATATTTTCTTTTTATTAACATAGGTGTCTGAATTTCCATTTTTAAAATTGACTTCAGGACAGTTCAGGCTTCAGGGCTCTAAGCACCTAAAGCTCACAAGAAAATAACCATGGCCTTCCTGTTTACCTAGATGCATGTGAAAATGTGACCCTATGCTATGTAAAATATTACAGATTTTTTTTACATCACATCTTCCCCTGTTCACATTGTTTATCTGTAAGTGCCATTACTTCAGTGCCAGTGAATCATACAGAAGCTTCTGTGCTGGAATTCAGTGCGTGACTGAACGAAATAGTAATACTGAGAAATCCTATCTTAAACTAGTTGAAATCTCAAACACACAGTTAAGGGTTTAGCCAAGGACAAGAGCTTTATGCCCTCTTACACCTCCAGGTTTATTAAAATTCAGGACCATTTAGGAGTAAATGTAAGTATCTGGAGGATGGTTATTTCATAGCCTGATCTGAAATGTCAGGGGCTGAAAGACTCTGTGCTCCAGACTGAAATTAAGAATACTATGAAAATCATAATGCTCTTAACACTGCCACTCCTGAAAGCAGTTGCAAAGATCTTTGACTTCAGTAGAGGCAATTTTGTGCCGAGTGCCTGAGGCCTTTCACAGTTGTGCTGTATACTGCAGTTCAGTGTCATTCAACTTTGATTCAGTACTGATATATTGATAAAGGAACTTGGCTGAGCCTGAAACATGATTAGTGGCTGCCTGGTTCCTGTGGTCAGCTTCATGGTGGGGTGATGCTTGGGTGGTAAAGTAAGAAGAGTCAAAAGAGCCGTTGTAAAGGAACTGGTAAACTAATTTGATCCCTTTTCCTTATGCAATGTTCTTATATGGAACTTGTGAGGCATTAACAAGCTGGGACATTCAAGAATTCCTGGATAAAATATAGGGACCTTGAAGGTCATGAGATCTTAACTTCAAAAATAATTTTGATGAGAAAGATGCAAAAGAACCCAGAAGACTTTCTTTGGCTTAGGTACCTCAGTGACTTTGTAGCAATGGTCTCCACACTACTCACACTGTCAGCACACTGACATTTGTGCTGTTCACAACAGAAACTGAATATTTGACACCCATAACTAGAAACAAGTATAGCTATTAATATTCATTGCATAGGTATTGGACATTCAATTACCGGACACAAGAATTTTGCTTGGAAATCCATGCATTCATGTCTGTTCATACCAGCCAAGATACTACTGCATCTCGTCAAGACCTGGGTCTCCAGAAAGGACGTCCATATTTTTTATTTGTTTTCATTACTATTTGATTTTTCTTCTATGTTTCTTTATTCATAGTTTCATCTCTCATATGAACAAACAGAATCCATAAGTTTAAATATGCACTTAACAAGTTGGTATTCATCAAGCCCTCTGTTGGATCATTTGATCAGACTCAATAAATTGAATAAAAAATTTAAAGCAGCAGTGCCATAGTAATAGTAATGTATGATGAATAGAGAGCATATGTATACTAGAGTGCTCTTTACCTAATCTAGTCAGAGTTTTATGACACAGACAGCTCTTTAGTCTTTCACAGTTTCCTGAAATGTTCATCTTTTGGGATTCTTCAAAGGTTTAATTAAATGTAAATGTTATTTCTTATGTTCAGTAACAATAGCTATGTATTTCTGAGTGCAAAGGCAATAGAAAAAAGGGTAAAAACCATAAACCATTTTCTCACTACAAATGCCTCCAGCATTTAACAACTTCAGCCCTTTCTCTGCTTGTGGCTGATGGCTGGCATTTGCCATGGGAACAGTTCTCATTGACACGTGTATCAGGTGAAAATTGCTCAAAGCACAGTCTTCCAGATGCAGTCGTTCTTTTGGGGCACAACAAAGTGGGAGATGATAGCATATGGGCAAAGCTATGCCTTTATAACAGCCTGTTATAAGTCCCTCAAAACTGCCTGGTGGCTCAATGGGGAGAGGTAGCACCCCCACAGGTTCCTAATGTGGTCATTCTGTCGTATTTATAACATAGAGGATGTCAATTTGAAAAAAATCCTGATCTGAGTATTTTTTACAAGTGCCTCAGTTTGGCAGATGATGCCCCCCCCAGAGTGTAATCTTTCTTTCAGATGTATTTTCAATGTAGTCTTGTCCATGACATTACTGGCAGTCAGAGTGCTGCCTGAATCTGTTTTGTCCATCAGAATAAAACCATGACGGTAAGTTTTGGTACCCAGAAGGAGCACCCAAGAACAATACATAAAAATGTAATGAGCCTCAAGTTGGGTTACATTCTTTTTACTTCCTGCAGTTGTCCAAGTCCTACGAGCTTGCTGAAAAGCAGGTGTCAATCAAAGAGAAAAGGCCTGTTTCATTCTTCTACTGTTTTTATAGTTTTAGAAAGGAGACAGAAACAGCTATAGCTCTTTATCCAATGATTCACATACTAACCTCCATGTGGTCGATGAAACAAATGTCTGCACATGTATTGCCTCTCTGTATATACGCAGCTCTTATTTCCCTCCCAACCCTCTCCTGAATCACGTTTTGTGATTCCCCCAGCAGGATGGGACAGTGAAAGGAGCATTAAAAAGAAAAAAACAAACCACACACCCATTTATGGGGTCTATAATATGGTATATGGGCATATGGGTGTATAATATGGGTATGTAATATAGTACCCCTTTATTCCCTTCAGTGATATTATCTAACCAAGCATGTCGCTGGATTTTTGCACTGAGCCCCTCATTACAGTATTGGCTGCTTTAAGTGGTGACCACTGAAACCAATCTTGTTGGCTGTGCTACAGTTAAGCCTTCTCCCTACCTGTGTAAGATTCTCTGTTCTCCTCTGGGGTATTTTGCAAGGCAAGTGAATCCTTGGAAGAAAAGCTAGAGTTATTTTCATCTCCTTTACAAAGCTATGAAAACCAATAGGAAAAAAAAAAAAGAAACTGGCCCTTCATGTTTTATTGATATCTACATTCCAGCTGTCAGGAACTTCACAGCTGCAGTACATACTTTAGAAGCTCTTCAGTTCTGCTCCATGAGACAGGATGCGGTGGATCACTATTCCATGCCACAGACGTTTAACCCAGAACAGCATGCAAATCATCTACTCTATGCCACCAACTCACTAAAAACCTTAAACTTCAGTAAAAAAGCCTCAAAACCTACCAGGGCCCACTGAAAGCACTGGAGATGAAGAGCACACATTATATGATGTAGTGTCAAAGAACTGCCAGGAGGACATCCTGGTGAGTCCAACAGCTGCATTGCATTGGGGCAAGAGAGGGTAATGGTACAGGCAATTTAATGTAGGGAAGTTCCTTCTGAACCCAAATGTGAGAATGAGTTTAACCCTGATGAGTGCATTGCAACAGCTGGGAGCTGTAGAAGTTTGTTGGTATCATTGAACAATATATTTCCAGCTATGGACAATCTCCAACATTGCAGTAAAAGACCTCAAACCTGAGACCAAATTATTCATCAGGATAACAAAATATTCTTCCTAGGGCCTATAGATAACCAGCATAAGCCCTTCATTTAGTGATACTATACACATTTAAATTAGTGGGTATTAGGAGTACTAAAGGCTTCACAAAAACTGGCCCTGATCCATTCACACTTCAGAAACACTGTAAATTTAGATGACATTTTTATAAGTCTGAGAGTAAAATTTCATGGTCTGGTAGTTTCTGATAGTAATTTTGACTGATAAATAGTCAATATAAGGTCTCTAATTAAAAAAAGGTGGAGGGAGGTGACTGGGGCAATTATACCTTGCTATTTAAAACCCCTGTTACCTGCATGAGGGCTTTTTTAAAGGTCAAAGTTATCAACCACATAGAAAAGGCAGTGGGCTAGAGAACAACCGTGTCTTCTCAAGGGTAAGTTAGGTGAGACAAAATTATCAATATTTTGGTAATTTCTTCATTAGGTAAGGGTAGATTAATTGCTCCAGATTAGATTAAGTATTTGAGATGGTGACCCATAAAAATGATTAAATTGGTACTATGAGGATTCAGACAAGAATTTTGAAAGAAACTGAAGTGAAGGCTGCATGGATTACAATGTAAGGAGAATTATTAGGGTGGGGAGAGAAGGTAGAAGGCTGTTCCTCAGAAGCAATTTTAGGTTGTATCTAGTTTCACTGGTGATTTTGCACACAGAAAAAAGCATGTGCTCTTGAAATTCTTTGATAATACACATTAGGAGCTATCATCAATATAGAGAGGAACATGATATTTTCCAGAAAGAATAGAATGACCTTGAGAACTGGTATAATAGAAAGGAGCTGAAACTCAATAGGAAAGAAAGGGACAATCGTGTATTTAGAATCTAATAACAAGTAGCTCTGAGAACTCAGCAGCTGGAAATAGCTGAAGAAGAGCACAACCCACAGGTACTACCATTGGTGACAATGAGTGACAAAATTGATACAGCTGTTTAAAAAAAAAAAAAACAAAACCAAAAATGTCCATTGAGATATATTCTACATTATTCTGCCACAGAATAAAAACTTTATATTTTGATAACTTCAGTAATTCATAATCAAGAACAATTAAGTCTTTTTAGGAAAGAGTTGATGGAAAGTAGAGAACCTAGTAGATGAGAAAATAATATAATAACATTTATAAGCTTAGAATAAGGAGCTCCTTAGAATAAGGAGCTGAGGGAGAGAGGGATCCAGTTGCTCCCTACGCATCCAGAGATGGAAACAGTGGTAGCTGTCAGGAAGAGAAGAAAGCTATTCAAGTTAAGAAAGTGTTCAAGCATAAGCACATGAATAAACGTCTATAAACTCACCAGTGAAAACTGGCTGGAAATTAGAAGATGTTTGTAAGTGTTAAAACACAGAAAAGGTGTCAAAAAGGTTCTAAGCAGGCAAAACCCGAGGTGCTCCTCAGGTGGGCTCTGTCCGTGCTGCGTTTGCTGTGGCAGCAGCTAGCTGGGCACCATGAGCCAGTCACCAGGGCTGTGCTGTTTTGTCTCCGTGTGCATATTTAGATGTTAGCGACTTGACCTCATGACTTGATGAGTCAGGGAGAGAAATACAAGAAATACAGGGGTTGGCATTTCATAGCAAAAAGACTTCTGAATCTTGCCCAGGGTCTATTTCACCTATCTATTCACATAACAATAGTCAGTCAGAAAATTAAGTGTTCCAAATCTGAGTGTAGGTAGATAAATTTGGTGGTGGCTTTTTGGACACTGTACGTCAGCTGGAACAGTCTGTCACATTCTTGCTGAAATAGGATTCAGTATAGTTTTCCTAGACAACCTCATGTCAAAATATATCTATCATAATCAGTTACTAAGCATAGTTCATGCTTTTAAAAATTCAGACAGATAAGTGAAAATATTTAACAGTATTGAAAGCAAAAAAGATGTCTCTAGTTCACTGAATTCATGAAAAAATGCAGAGTTCAGCAACCACACTTTAATACAGCTAAACCTCTTAAGAGTTGCTTGTCTTTTATCTTGGGCAAGGACTGACTTGGGACTTTACGGCTGAGCATCCCAAAGGGAAACAGAGACCTGTGACAGAGTCCTTGCAACAAAATAAGAGGCTGAAGTCAAAGTGCAAGGTTTCTTAGCTCCTCTCTCCTTTCAGACTCCTCACTGAGGCTGCTGAATCCTGTGTATTGTGTTCCTCAGTTTATGAGTGCCTATATGTTGTCTGACTGTGGGAGTTGGTTAAAGGAGCCATTCAGCTAAGCTGTGGAGTTCCTAAAGTTCAGCAATAAGATACAGGCCTTTTTGCAGTTACCGGACTGGTTATGTGGTGTCTGAGTCTTAGCACTTAGCATTCAGTTCAGGCTTTAGGTAATAATTAGGTAAATAAATTGCCACTTGACATCTGCCTGTCTTTATTTTTTAAAAATTTTCTCCTTCCAGGAGTCAGATTTACCCCATTCAGGGGGGACTGGATATAAACTTCATGCTTTGGCACACAGCAGCTACATTCCTAGTCTCCATTCGATGCCATATTTTGCTATTAACCAAAAGGGAAAAAAACCCTAACACACGAATCAAATAATGTCCCCCCCCAAAAGAAAACCCCAATACCCAAAACCTATGAGTCAAAGCTCAGCGATATGTTCAGTATGTTATTAGTTGATTTGGAATAGTCTTCCATATGAAGTGTGTTCCAAAACATTTTAACGAATTAAAAGCTTTGTGTGACTACAGCACAAAAACATAATCCAAAATATTTTGGCTAAAAAAGGAAGCCTTCTGTTTTCCTTACAACTGAGGCCAAAACAATTTTAATTTCTGGCTTCTTAATTAATGTTAAATACAGTTTAGACTGAGTTTCTCATCAAACAAATATTGCAACATTTGTAGATTTGCAGTTATTTAGTCCATTGTTCTATCTTTAATTTGAGCATCCTGAGTATGAGAGCAGTTATATGCAAAGTCTTCATAGATTATGCCATCTGTTAATGGAAATCTGTATTTCAGAGCTATGCAGAGCGTGGTTGATAATTTTGTCATTTTACTATATCTTGGCAATTTTTTATTTATTTTTGCTGTATTGGTGCCTAAAGACTCTGATTGTGATCATAAAATAAGAACTTAATTTTATGACAAAATAGAGGTCTTAAAAGTTGTTTTCTTTACACCCCAGCATAGACTAAGAAGCTTTTGTAATTTTTCATGAGAAAAGACAGACATTGGCAGTCTGGGATATGAGATTCATGTTCATCTGTTTGTTCTGATTCAGTCTGGAGACCTGAACTTGTGTTAGGACCTAGGTAAGGTTCCTAGGCACTAAAGCAGTTCCCCCACCTGCCGCTTAGCAGTTGAGTTGATTTATCCCTTCATTACTATCCACAGTAGTGTAGTTGTCCACACCACAACAGTTACCTTTCACTAAATGCAGATTTAGGGACTTGATACAGCTGCCCTC
The DNA here is from genome assembly GCF_035582795.1 of Mycteria americana. Lineage (NCBI taxonomy): Eukaryota > Metazoa > Chordata > Aves > Ciconiiformes > Ciconiidae > Mycteria > Mycteria americana. The sequence continues at coordinate 42,065,690 of NC_134366.1, read as the reverse complement.
TATTAAAAGTCCACTGTAGGATGAGATGACTTGGGCTCTGGAAATGCTTATTTTCTCCACAGATTGCAAAGGAAGCATTGGATGATAGATGAGAGAGAGACATCTGTGCTGTATGTGTCTGAAATTGCTGGAAAAATTAGGCAAATATTAGATGTCAAAAATTAATCCAATCCAAGCAAGTTGCACTTTAGTTCAGGATGTGGGACAGCCAAGGTGAAGTCCAGCACATGGCAGAGAACGCTCACAAAACTGAGTCTCCCATATGCAAGATGAGTGTTTAAAAAAAAAAAAAAATCTTTGTTAGTAATTTTGGTTTCAGTCTTAGAAGTGAAGAATTCTTTTCAAGTGAAGGTTTTACTACATCAAGCACATTAATGTAACTGTTTTGAACTAGGGGTTTTTTGGTGGGGCTTTTTGGTGGGGCTTTGATTGGCTTTTTCTTAAGCAAAAATTAACATGTTGGAAGCTTTCCAGGAAACCACTATGCTTTTCAGAGAGCAGCAAGACTGGGCTGCTCCACAGTGCCAGGAGAACAGCCAAGGGTGGAAGCAAGGTGGCCAGGCAGGGACCTCACCAACAAGGGGTTGGTCCCACAGCAAGGGGAGCAGAACATGTCTGGTGACAGTGACCAGGTAAGCCGAGAGTCCAGGGCTATCCAGGCCAGTCTGTAGCGATGAGGCAGGTACCAGGCCGGGCTTAGCAAGACTGAGTCAGGACGAGCAAGGTGCAATGCCAACCACAGGCAGACCTATAGGGTAGCTCAGGCATCCTTCAAGGGAAGAGCCTGAGTTTAAATGCATCTCCCAAGCCAAGGGGCAGAGGCCCCAAACAAGGTGTCTCTCAGCTCCTTCTCTCACCTTAGCTGTTCTCCAGCAGTCTGATCCCAGGTTACACAGCCATGCTGTGTCCAAGCTGGCCTTCAGCCCATGCAGCTGGACACCTGGGAGGGGAAGGAGGAGACTTCAGAGCCTGCAGGTGTGCACAGGGCCCTGGCAATGTTACCACATAACTTTGTAAAGAGTAGAAGAGATTATTTTGACTCTAGAAATTGCAGAGTCAAAGAGCAGGAAAGGGAACGGAGCCACTGAGCTTTACGCATGACCACAAAGGACAGAGCAAAGGCAGTTGAGCCCTTCTCCCCTGACTAGCATTTCAGTGAAACACCAGTATTCACAGCGGGGGATCATCATGCTAAATCACAGCAGCTGAATTCTGCAGCAAATGCAGAAGCTTATTGAGGACAGCAGGAATAAATCTTCTTAAGTGTAAATAATATAGGGCATATAAAAGTTTTCTGAGAACAGTGGTATGCCTTGCTTACTTCCAACATGACTCAATCCACTCTAGGAAATGTAGTTCACCCTATTTGTTAGCCACTTAAAAAAATTCCCCAGTTGAGAAACCACAATTGCTTAGCACTTTATCATAAGTCAGGTGTTTGCTTTCACTGCACAGAGCTGTTTGTTGGATGGAAATATGAAGTTTTCATTTAATACAGGGGCTGTTTGATTCGAAAGTTCAGAACTAGCTTCTTAGCTGGTCTAAATCAGCATAGCCTCATTGTTTTTCTAGGCCTATAGCAATTTTTGGTGACTGAGATCTGGCACGTAGTTTGGAACACAAGTATTATTGTCCAGTGATAATCAGGGCTATGACCCCTGTTAAAAATGGTTATATTCCACAGTAAATATCTGCTGTCTTACCAAAGAGACCACAGATGTGAAAATTTTCCATGAGAACTGCTGTTTCTACTTGTTCTCTTCTTTAATCTTAAGCTACTATAGATGAAATACTTCAGTCATGCAAAAACCCTCTTATCTCCTAAACAATTTAACTGTTGACAGTTACGTGTTATTCTGACAGAAACTATTAATAGCTTACTACAATTATATAGGATCAAAATGTACTGATTGTCTCAGGTTTTTGCTTCACTGAGGTGTGGTGGATGGAAGCTTCCCCATCCAGAGCCACCTGGACACTAACAGCCTAAATATTTTCATGTGGCCAAAGCAAAACCTTGTGTGTCCCAGCACTGCTGAGCAAGAAACTATTCTGGTAGCATAAACATCCTCTTGTAGCTATCAAAGAGCTGAAGTGCTATGTCTGTGTGCTCTTACCTTCACATTGCTCCAATCTCTGTTACACTTCATGGTATGTTATGGGTTACTGCAGACAATAGGGTTTGATGGAGAAATTGGTGGTGAAGAAACAGCAGAAATTGAAGAAATGGACCTCTTACAAAAGTGTTGGGTTTTGGTTGGGTTTTTTTTGCAGTCTAGTGAAGGCAGCTGGGAGATTGCTTTCTATGCTGACTATTCTTGGGCAATTATTCAAGAGAGGCATCTGCTACTAAATGTGGATTCTGAGGAAGTGCTGTGTTTGGTTACAGAAGAATAAGATCTGGTCTAAGATCTAGTGATTGAATTTTCATGAAGCTGGTGACTAATCACCAGTTGCTGGGTTTAAATAATACACTGACTAGTATGCTCAGCCCAATACAAATGGTAGGTAGTATTGTCAAAATACTATTTCCCATACAAATTACATGGGAAGAAAATGTTTACATTCATAATCACACATCTCCCTGTCCGCTGAAGAATTTTTCCCAATCTTCAGACTGCCCCTACAACTCCCCACCACCTTCCTAAGCCTGATTTCCTAGTCTTGTGTCCCTGGCTTCCTCTACCCTCTCTCAAAATCACAGAGCTAAAGAATCCATGCTGGTTACGACACTGCTTGGGATAAATTTCTATGCTGGTATTGTCCTTGGCCTAGGGAAAGATGCAAGCCAGTAGGAGAGAAAGATTTCTTTGTAGGACAGACAATGTTTAATTAAGAGCCTGCCTAGAGAAAAGTGACTAAAAATGCAGTTTCTCTGCTCCCAGCAAGATGTCATTTGGGATACACTTGCTGATTCCCAAAACAGGCACGAGGCTTTAAAATTTAGATGTTATAACACCCATGTTGTAGACATGTGGCTTGATTGGAGGTCAATTCCCTGTGCAAAACACCCTTCTTGTCGTCCAGTAGACAGGCAGGTCAGCAGCTGACCAGGCTGCTGAGCAAGAAGCCCCTAGCACGTATGTGAAGTGTTAGGAGGTGCCATGGGTGTTAGTTAACAGAGTGTGTGGATACAGTTTCTTCCTGCCCTGACTTAGGTATTTTATACTGTATTGAGCCTATATTCCTTCAAATTGGCATTCTGAAATCAGGAAGAACATTAGGCATAGATTAGCATTAGGATTAGGAGTCAACATTGTCAATACCTGTGTTATGGGGCATGATGCTTTACAGGAGGTAAATGCACGTACTTGTATGATTCAAGCATTTCCTGAGCTAGAGAGCAGGAATTTTGTGGATCAAAATATTCAGTTAAGGGTTGCCAAAATTCTGCTCAAATCTCATGTTAAATTGGATCCCACTTGTAGCCTAGCTGCTAAAATCTCCAGAGGCCTTGACAATGGTACACATTGTGTTCTTCATGTGTTATTATAGAGCAGAGGGGGTGACCACAGTGTAAGAGACCACAGATCTTCTTCCCAAGGGTGTTCAAAAATGAGCCTAGAGGAGCTGGCACATGTGGATGTGTATTTCATCTCTGTCGCTGCAAGTGTGCACAGGGGCAGAGAAAAGATCAGAGAACTCTTGCTTTTATCCCACTTAGCTCACAAATCACTTAACCGTTAGCAACATGCAGATTTAAAACAAAGATAAACAAGATGGCAAATGATTTAATACAGATGAAACAAACACAAGGAAGTACATACATAGTAGCTGGGGAAAGTTAGCCTTGCTATTTCCCCATTTATTTAAAAGAATGCGTTTCTGCCCAATACTGACCTGTCCTACCCACATCAGACATTGGTGGTTGTCTCCCTGGAATTAATATATTTCCTTAGTTTCCTTTCCTCATTATTTTTCACTGTTCATTCTATGTTCCCTGGTTTAGCTGTGTTGCTGGAAGCTTGCCTAGTTCCACTTGTTTCTGCAAAATAGAGTTGGTCCATTTCTAAGAACAGGTCAGCGCTGCCTCACTTAGTGAAATCCCATGAAAGAGAAAGCTATGTGGATATTTGGTCGGGTATTTGGTCTGTAGACCAGTCATGTTTTTCTGCTTTCAAATGGTGGTGTGTGATTTGTAAGTTGTAAGGGTACTTTTGAGATAAATATGTAGTAACTACTTAGAGAGATTAGAGCCTGCTATGGTCCTCATCATAGTTACAGGTACCTCAGTCTACTGCAGTTGTTTTCATAGCAGACTTAAAAGGCAGCACAACTGCTGTTATCCCATAAGGATTCGGAAACTGAAACATAGCACCAAACTCGGACTTCAGGTAGAACATAATTATATGTTTTCCCCATAAACATAACCCCTGCAATCTTAAATCCCTCTTCAATTGCCAGTTAACACTAAAGATGCCAAAAGCCTGTCTATGCTGCAGTTGCCAATATTCAATCATAAAATCATAGAATAATTTAGGTTGGACTGCTGGAGGTCATCAAGCACAAACTCAAAGCAGGGCTACCCTCATAGTTCAGGTTGTTCGGGGCTTTGTCCAGTTGAGCTTTAAAAATCTCCAAAGTTGGAAAGTCCACAGTATCTCTAGGCAGCCTGGTTCAGAGCTTAACCATTGTTAGAATTTTTTTTTTCCTTATGTCTAATTAAAATCTCTTACTGCAAGAATATATTGCCTCTTGACCTTATACTATGCACCTCTGGGAAGAGTCTGCTTTGCCTTGTCTCATAGTTGGACACCCTTGTATGTTGTGTGCTCTATACCCCTAACCAGATGGCCCTACACTGAACTCCTTCTGGTGTGTTCATATTTCTGTCATAGTGGGGACCCAAACTGGATGCGGTATTCTAGGTATGGTCACACAAGTGCCAAATAAAGGAGAAAAATCACTTCCCTTGATCTACTGGCTATTCTTTTGTCAATGGCTGACCCATGTTTTTGCAGTAGTGCACTGCTGACTCACGTTTAATTTGACATCCACTGGGCCCCAAGTACTTCCACAAAGCTCCTTTCTAGCCAGTTTGCCCCCAACCCACACTGGTGCAGGGGGTATTATATCTTCATATATGCATGCCTTTGCATTTGGTTTTGATGAACTTTGCGAGGTACCTGACAGCCCATTTCTCTCATCTCTCAAAACCCTTCTGTGGGACAGCCTTGTCCTCCAGCTTATCAGTCGTTGCCCCTTCTTCCACCCTTCAAGGTTCAGGAGATTGTTTTAAATGCAATTATCCATGTCACTGATGAAGGTGATAAACTGTATTGGCCTCAGTACTGACCCCTAAGGAACATCACTCCCAATAAGTTGTTGGTTAGATTTTTGAAATAGTGACTTAGGGCATGGCTGTCCAGACAATTTTTCACCTACCTTGTATTCTGCCTCCAAACTCTACTACTGGGCTAGGAGATCTGCAAGGCGTGAAGGCAGATCGTACAAAGCAGTCATAAAGTACCTCAAGCTTTTCCATGTCTTTTGTCACTTTCCCATGTACCTTGTCACTTCCAGCAGTGGACCAACATTTTCCCTGGTCTTGTTTTTATTTTGTTTGGGGTTTTTTGTTTGTTTGGTTTTGTTCCCCCCCCCCCCCCCCCCCCCCCCCCGATATACTTACAGAAACATCTCATGTTGTCCTTCACATCTCTTTCCAGTTTCAGCTCCAGCTTTGGCCTTCCTGATTTCACCCCCTCATGCTCAGGCAATGCCTTTGTAATCCAGGAAAATCCACCCTCAATTCCAGCTCCTTCACAGTTCTTTTTTTTCTTTTTATCCTTTTTTTTATCTTTTTCCTCTGGTGAACATTAGTTAGTGTACATCATGCAGACAGCTGGTGGAAATCTGTTTTCAGACTCTGGAGAACATTGACTAGTATCTCCTCCCAAACTGAGATGACACTCCCTTTGTCCTCTTTATTCCTGGTTTGGAAACTCTGGTGGGTTTTTGTTTGGTTGGTTTGGTTTTTTTAAAATATTACTTCTTTGAAAAGAAACCATGTCAGAAATATGTAGAGACATTAATGAACTTGTTGCCAGACTTTGGGAATACATCTATGTCAGGATATAAAGATTTTGTCTTTGTTGACATAACATATACAACTAAAATGAATCAGAATAAGATTTCTCTAATTAGTAGCATCACTCTAGGAAGAGCTGCCATCATTTAATTGTGAGATTTTTATTAGTATATAAAATGACTGCTTTTAAATATTCAGTCTGCAGTTAATTTCAGAGTGGGTGCTGGAAGGTGCTTCACATACCACTGCATGTCACAACCATGCTATGAAATAAAAGTATGTAATGGTGAGCAGCATGAATCTGAGACTATAGTTAGTATGTCGCTAATGTGGCCATTAAGTTTTCATGTGAAGATTTATTATGCTGTCATTACAGCACTTTTCTTTTTGATGTATCAAACCACTACTACAGTACATATTTGTTGACATCTCATCTGTTTTAGGAGGGCAAATGATTACAAGTTACCAAGGAAACTAATAAGCAGTATGCAAGGAATGGGCTGCACAATTCGTTTTGCTAGATAGCAAGTCACTGCTGTTTTAATTTCAATGAAATTACACCTACTTCTCACGTTGATAACATAAAAAAAAAAGTACCATTTCAAAAAGAATACGCATAGCTATATTCATTTAGTAAATGGAAATTAGCATTGTTTTGTAGCTTATACAGATGGAAGATATAGAGGAATGTAATTTATTGAAGGTTTTGTGTACTTTTTACACGAAGTGCTGTATTTTATGAGTTTGTAGAAAACCTTTTGTTCCACTAAACCCACAAGACTACGTGACCACAGACCTTAGCATCTGAAGGAGTTTTTAAAACTGGGATATTTAAATTTGTTTTCTTACTTCGAATTGCCTGTGCAGTTTGATACAAAAACTCTCGTTCAGAGCTGCTGTTGTGCTGCTCTGTGGAAAGAGAAGTTCGGGGTAAAGCAGATCAGTGGGGTTGAAATTGATTTAGGCTGAAGACTTGGATGAAACACCCACCCCACCTCCTGAGCAGATTACGCTGATGAGCTGCACAATGCCATGAGTGAAAATCAAATAGTTTAATTTTTTTTGAAAACAAGAGGAGATCCTCAGGGGACTGTACCATTTGAAGCCGTAATACCTGTTGCTAGGAATTATTGTGGGTATTTACTGTGGAGGGAAAAATTAGGTACTGTCTGTAGCCCTAGAGAGCATTTGTTCGGGGGACTGACCTTTGGGTAAAGGACCATTAATTTTTAAAATAATGTTGAATATTCTTTGTTATTCTTTTCTGTCCCATTCTCCTGAGCCTGACGTATTCTGGATGGTTTGGTTTATTGAGTTGTACCACATCCCCCAACCTTTCCCATGTTTGTAAGCTTCCACTCTCCAATAGTCCACCAAAATATCTGCAAGGCAGCTGGAGAATAAAGCAAACGCTGCTGCTGCCTACGCACCGCTTAAGCTGACTGTCGGTGGGCATGGCAGGCTGGGAGGGCGCGCTTAGCTGAGTCCCGGGGGAGACAGGGAGCTGAGCAGGACATGCCCACCGTTGATGGAGTGGAAGGTGGAAAAAAGGCCAGGGATTTGAAGAGATGATATTGTGGGGCGTTGCTACCACGATGATTTGTTTGATGGAATTTTTTTTCTCACTTGTTGGGTTTGCTTTCAGTTATAGTAGGACTGCCTTCACTGGAACATTTGCTCATTACAGCTTATGCAGAACAGATACATGTGTGCTATAACTAAGACCAGACCGTCCCACGTTGTATTCTTTGTGTATGCCATAAAAGGCCTATTCTTAACTCCTCATATCAGTAAGGTTGAAATGAAAGTAAACATGAGTGTTACTTGATACCAATAACCTTCAAAAACTTTGTATTAGCTGGATAGCGTATCTTAATGCCTGCGATAGGAAGGTCAGACAAGATGGTCTGACTGTCCCCTTAGCTTTAAAATCTGTGAAACCATAGAAGATGTGAGGGGATCTGCTGAAAGCCTTTTTAGCTTCTTTCTCTGTTTGGATAGTATTTCTCCAAAAGTATTTTTGGCAGTGGGGTTGGGGGGGGTTGACCAGTTCTATAACAAAAGCCAATAATTGCCTGTGGCAAAATTAGATCAACAAGCTGTATAAACTGTTGATGGAAACAATGAGTTATCCAGCTCTTATCAGCAGCTATTGAATTCTCAGTGTAATAATTGTTGGTAGAAATACACCATGGCAATTCAGAGTACTGCTTTCAGTTAATGGTTTGGGTTTTTTTTCCCCCTATCTTTCTGGCAATATGCTGATATGAACTCCTGGTGATCATATTGCAAGCAGCACAATAACAATAGCACAAGCAAGTGCATCCTGTGAGCCCCTGTCCAGGCAAGGGACCTAAGCCGTGGGCCAGAACACGAATGTAGGGAGCCATGGAGCCACTGTAAATGTAGTTTTGTAAGCCAAAGCAGTAACTGAAAGGCAGACTAACGTTGGAACGTTACCTTTGGAACAAGAATGTTGGAAAAAATGCTTTGACAGGTTCAAAAATTTCTTTTTATATATAAATATGTAAATGTATATATAAACAGGTTCCTATATATATATGTTTGTGGAAAATTTGCTATGATACTGCAAATCTCTTGTGCTAGTATGAGTGAGGCAGTGTGCATGGATAGCAGGTGATACCTGGATAAGCAGTGGATTAAGTGGATAAAAATGGATAGGTAGAAAGAAAAAGGTAGGAATGTTATGTAGAAAACCAGACTAATCCAATTATTTCTTGGTTTTCTGAACTCCAGTTCTACCTTGCGAAGCCATATGATGAAAGTAATGTTTTCATTGACCCTGTCTATAGTCCTTATTTCCCACAGGCTTGACTTGAATACCTGGGGCTGGTTTTGCAAAAGTCCTCAAAGCTTCATGGGAAATAGTGGGGAGAAATCTTCATGGGTACTTTTTCTAACATACTTCCACCAAAAGGCGTAAACCTGCTGAAAATTGGTTGCACAGAAAAATTAGAAAATCACTTTGTGAAGCGAGTATCAGATACAACAATAAATATCTTACTGGTGTGTACAACCACGAAACTTTTATTTTGTTTTGCCATGTTTGCAAAGACTGAAAATTTAAATATATGGTGGGATTATTTCTCAAATATTCTATAAATCTGGAAGGTAAGTTACAGCCACACTTATCAGTTTGGTGTGCTAGTTAATACAGTATTCAAATGGACTAGTAATGTGAAACTACACACTGCATGATTTACAGAGATGGAATAAGTGTTAAATTCAGGAAAGTATTTCCTGCAGAGGAAAATGCTTCATCATAAATGAGAAATTGTTGCAACAAATACAACTGTTGGATGTTTAAGGAATTGGAAATGAAGTCGAAGTGAATGAGACTGTGAACAAAAAAAATCGTTCTGCAGCATCTTCTAAAAAGTAACCAGGATTAAAATTATCACAGATAGTGTATTCAGAAAACAATTATGAAAAGACAAAATGGAAATACATTCTCTAAAAGTATTAATCAAAGACAATAGTTACAGGATGATTTTATACCAGTCAATCAAACTTCAGACAAAGGAAGAAAGCGGCATTAAGTTTAGATTCAAATTAAGGAATTAAATTATATAGTAACTCAGACAACTACTTCTGGATTTGTATAAGTAGAAGCCAGTCCATAATTTTCCCCTGTGGAATAAAGATGAGAATTTCAAAGGATTTCTCCTGGCTAAATGCATTTTACATAAATGCATAATGCAAAAGTATAAGCTGCAGGGAGAAACATTCCGGTTATATACAAAGTTAAAATTATGTGACATTTAAAGTATAGCTCAGAATATGCATATATGGAACACAGTGTGTTTATTTCTTGGACTCAGATCAACAACAAATTGCTTTCATGGCAGCTGCTTTCACAGAAATGCCTTAAGGGTCAAGGGGGTTGGGTTTGGGGAGGGGAGGGTCTGCCCTGGTGGAGATGAACTGTTCTCTAGCTCTGAAAAACACAAGCCACTCAATTAAAGAGAGGGGTGAAAAAACCCACCAAAACGTACCGGGGCAACTAAATGAAAATGGAACTTGTGATTGGAGGCATGAAACTCTTCAGTATGCAAAGAGAAAGAGAATGATAATCATTAAGATCTTATATTAAGTGGTTGGATTGGACAGTACTGGGAGCAGAACTGGTGTGAGCTTTCACATGAGTTTCTACTGTACTTTCAGAAAGGTGGTAAGGGTATGCTGACGAGAATAAATGAAATATTCATGTTTTCCTAATGAGCATCAAGGGTCCCTCTATTTTCTCTTTGATATTATTCTGTCCAAGCTACTTCAGATTAAATCACAGGTGGGAAAGCCACAGGGAATAACACAATGGTGATGATAAGGTGGTATCAGAGACTGGCAGGAGCCTGTGGGAAATTGCAGGAATAGCAGACTAGCTACTAGCAGCAGACCATGTTTACTCATGTAAGGATGCTTACCCATTCCAAAATGGAGCATAGGATCAAACGGGATTTTAAAATTTGAGAATTTCTAGTCTAGGGGAAGGTCTGGATTGCTGGGGTAGTTCTGGGAGGTGTCACAATTGGAGATGTTAAAGGATGAAGAAGAAGAAATGGCAGAAAGGCAGTCTGCTTCTCATTCATGAAGTAGGGGTAACTTCTTCTCATAGAAAACATTAACATTCAGGAAAATAAATATTACTTTAGACACTTAGGGCTAAACTTTAAAAGGTGTAGCTACACTGAACTGGAAAATTCCCCGGTGGTCTCACAGAGCCACCTTTGAGTCAACAGTCTCACATGAAGTACTCCAGGCTCCTGAAACAGCACCCATCCTGCACACAGCTTCGCATCTGCCTGAGAGGTGGAAGAGCAAGACCAAAGGCCCTCTAAAGCCAAGGAGGTAAAGTCCTTGTCCCAGTGCTCTAGGCACAGGGTTGTTGCATATACCTGCTATAATTTCTCTGAATGTGCAGGAGCAGAGACCTATGAAAATGTTTGTTAAACCACAACATGAGTGGTAAGGTTATTTATTTAGGCAGGGTAAGGGAGGATGGTCTGCTCTGTGGTTCTGCATTAGACAAATGCACTGAGGCAGTTTCTACACTGTAATTCAGTGTAGGTGTGGGATATTGGTTAAAGAGACAGAACCACTTTCCTGTCGTGCCATTGTGCAGTCACTAACCTGCCTCGTCACACAAACCGCCTCTGTGGCTTTAGCCCTTTGCATAATAAACCTTGCTGGGCACTTTCTAGTTTTGGAGCATGTAACAAGGAATCACAAAGAACTCTTGATCAGCCATTTTGCATTGGCTTTCAAGGGAAGAAGCATACTAAGAGTCTCCAAGCTTGGCTAATGAAAAACAGTATGTGAAGTGGAGTTCTGCAGTCTAATCTGGGAATGGCAAGACCACATTGTAGGCAGAGGTCAGGATTTCACCCCCCATCTCCCACCCCCTGTTAAGGCAGATTTAACAGGCTTAGTAATACAAATACATGTTGCATTACAAGTGAACTAAATAAGGAGAAGGAGGCAGAAAAAAATAATTTTTTGGATGGCACAGGAAGCAAAGAATAAACCCAGAAGCTACTTTCAAGAAATACTAGGCAATAGCTATGGTCTGCTACTCTGACTTGGAAGAAAAGAGTAGACTGAAACTTGAAAAGCACTTTGGTAGGCTCTGTAAGGGAAGACCCAACCAGATTTTTAATAATCTTTCCTAATAGCCTGCTATTTATATCAAGCAAGAAACACTTGCACAATTAAAAACATGTATTGAAACAGTGATCCTACAGAGCATCAACTGATGCTCTGTAGTACAAATAACTAGAATAAAATCCCTTAAGAAATACTATCCTGTCATAAAGTTACCCTTTATATCCTTGAAGCAGTGCTAGTTGTACATGCTGTCTTATAGAGTCAGTCTTGCAGCCAAATTCATTTTTGGGTATTTGGGTGGCAAACTATTTTTAAATAATGAAAGACTAGAGACAAATCACCATCATTAGTGCAGAAGGCGAGGTCCAGTGTGGGACCATGCACTTGATCCATGCATAGTACAAAGTTAATAATCTCTCTTAAAGTTTTCTATATTCAGCTTCATTAATCTAGACAAGGTCTAGATACAGCAGTGGCAGAATTAATAATTTGAAATCAAATCCCTGAAACTGAAGGAAAAGGATCAGTGCACCAGCTGGCTCTCATTCACCCTTGCAGAAATATATTCTTTTAAAAATATACTTTGGTTTGAATTTCCATGCTTGTAAAAGGTTGAGATATACAGATTGAGACACTGACCTTTCCTTTTCCTCCTTAGGTGAAACAGAACACAAGCAATGTCCATGTAATCATCCAGAGACACGAAAAAAAGGTGAAGCATACAAGTGTTTCAGTGATGTAAGGATAAAAGTCAGTCTTTCAATTCTCTGAGAGGAGAAGAGGTCATGTTTAGGACTTTGGTCGAACTACCATGGGAGTTTTCTAAAAGATCCTGAATTACTCTTTTTGACAAAGCAATTAAAATATGAAAAGCAGAGGAAATCACCCAGTACATACTGAAATTTGTAGAGAATGGAAGGCACTTTGACCCTGTCAATATGATTGAGAACCAAACAAAATCCTTCCAAAAGGACCTGCAGCAGAAAGGATGGCAGAGTTCAAAACAGCATTTAATGAGGCGCTTCCAGTACAGAACAGCACAAGTCCAGTGTTTGGACTTCAAGTTGTGATTGCAGTGCTGGCAGCATGAGTAAAACCCCGGGTCATCCTTCCAAGCTTGCTGCTCTTGCCATGATACCAACGATGCCTTCCTCTGTCCCACTTAATCTTCTACCAAGGGAGCAAAGAAGGCCTCTGGCCTGTTGACTTAAATATTTAAGTGACAGGTCTGCACCTTGTTAGCCTGTGGATCTGCATTCCCTCTTCTGCCTGGTGCTCAGAGTAAGCTATTATAGAAGAGCTGAGTGGTAAGGAATCACAACGCAGGTGTGTTTTACCAGATTTTTCATTATCTCTGTCTTCACTGGGATTATGTTTGATTATGACTGCATGCATTAAGTGTCATCTGAAAATGTTCCTGGACCAAGCCCCTGAGGTACTAAGCAGAAGAACAACCAGGTTCTGGACCCTGATTAAGTTTGTGAGGGGTGAGCAACTACAAGCTGCTTAGAGAGAGGCTGCACACAGCCAGAAACTGAGCTCTGCCTCTAGAGCAGGTTGAGATGCCTCTGCGGGGAACAGACAGCTGAATGCCGACTGGTTAGGGATCACAGCACACATGTTGGACTGCACACGTATTAATTTTGCCCAAGTCCAGTTTCAGCACAGCTGAATAGCTGGTGTAGATGATCTAATAGCTTTTTAATAGACCTAGGTCTGTGTGCCGAATTATGACCTTCTCGGTCATAATTGGTTATGACTAGCCAAGCGCTTCCAGTGCTTATTCACATGGTGCCTTTAAGACCTGAGAACATATGGGGTTACAATGATGTTCACGACAATTATGCATGCATGTTGATGGGTGATTTTATCACCAAATGTATATGTGTATAAAATGTGTTCTCACTGGCCCCATAAATAACAGCATGCAGCATTTATTAGCAGACTAATAGAGAGAGGTTGTCTCACTCATTTTTGGCCAGCAGCAAAGCATTCAGCGTATTAAATGCTGTTAATCACTTTGTTTGTTTTAAATATGCTATAATATATAAAGGTCCTGCAATTTCCCTTCTCTTTTCCTCCGCTCTTTTGCATCTCTGTGCTGAGAGCAGCTGTCCGGGAGCAGCATGGCAGACTGCTCTGCCAGGGGAGGGGAGCGGGGAGTCAAACGCAATCATGCAGCCGACAAGGTAGGGGCCCAATCCTGCAGGCCTGGTGGTGGCCACCAGGCTCAGCTGAGAGCCCACATTGCAGTGACAAGGCAGGTCTGAGGCTAGGCTGAGAAGCTGGTCTGTGGGTCAAGGTCCAGGTCTAGACTGCTGTGTTGCAGCCCAGCTGAGATGCTGCTGCACCATAGCTCAGGCAGGGACTGAAGGTGAGAGCCTTTGCCCCCAAGAAAGTTGTCGGGGGGCATCCTCTGCTGGGGCTGCCTCTAGCTTTCCTCATTACAGCTTCTTTTAAGGCCTCCAGCTGTGCAGTTTGGATGCTGGCCCCAAGCCCAGGCAGCTGGAGCCCTGGGTGTGGGGGATGGCTGGTGTCCGGCTCACCTCCCCACTGCAGCAAAAGCAGATGGGAGGTTCTTGCCCACGCACTCTATTTTTATTCACATGAGGGAAGACCTCTGTGCCACAGCTCTTTGCAAACATGAGAAGCGTAATTTGTTGTTTTTTCTTTTCTTTCTTTCCTTTTTGTTCTTTTTTTTTTTTTGGTAAACTGAAAAATATGCCACCTCTGCTGCTGTTGAGCTCAATCAGTGCTTCAGGAGGAAATGCAGTCTTAGCAGGTCTGATTGCACATGCAGGACAGATTACGTGGCTGGAGAGTTATGTAGCAAATAATGGATAGGTTAGACTGGGAACAGCTGACTTCAGAGCTCTCAAAGGGCCTGCCAAGTGGTAAATGGCCAGACCCACCTAGTTATGTATGAGCACCGGTCGCTATATGGACACCACGAGCTCTGCCTGTCCCCTCTGTGGTGCCGCAGGCTCAGCGTGCTCAAGGTGGGTGCAAACAAGGAGGGTGGCTCAGTGGTGCAGTCCTGCAGGGTCACTTTTTGGGTCCTGTTGGGCTCTGTGCAATAAGGTATGAAGCACTGATGATTACTATTAAGTTGAGGCACTTCTGTATGTTATTAATCTGGTTTTTGGAGTTTCCATGAGAAAGCACTGTATAAATTGAAGTAGTGACCACAATGAAATCCAATAGGACTAGATGAAGTCACTCAGTGTCAGTAAACCTGACAGGGTATCTGAAATGAATATTTTTATTCAAGGATTTGGCTAGCTTGTAATGGGACAGGCATGACCCAGATTGATACACGTGCTGAGCTGTCCCATAATTACATAGAGAAGCTTTTGCAAATGCTTTTTCCCCCCTTTGGTTTGGTAAGTGGTATAAATCCAGAGACGAATGAGGTACTGCCATTGGTCAACAGAATTGGATCTATCTTTGTACTAACAGACTTCTTAGAGTTGTAGAGATTTGTGGTCCTCTTGACAGTCAGCAAGAGAATGTGCAGGTTTAGTTTTGAGACTGTCCTGACAAGGGGTTTCCTGACAAATGACTCTCTCGTGAGACTTTTGACATGTAATTCAAACCATCCCTACAGCATGTATACTGCACCCTGATGTACTGTGTCCTGGTGAGCAGGTTTGGAAAAAGAAACAGCTGCTGGAAGAAGAGCAGGTGTCATTCCCACAGCAGAAATAAAAAAGAATAAAAGAGAAGAGAGATCTGTATGACTGATGAGGTATAGCAGCTTACGTACTTTTGTTAGAGGGAGGACAGGAGAATTCTGCTTACACCAGTCACATGGAAGTACTCAGTTCAGAAAGGGAAAAAGCTCTTTAAGCTACAGCTTAGGTTGAAAGTCTTCAGTATGTGAGCAAGAAATACTGTTTTTATGGGGTTTGAAACAAATCCTGATTACTGAACAAACTGTGTGACGATCACTTCTGTGAGAGAGGGATGCTATGAGGGTCTAAATGTGGTCCCCGAGTACTGTTGTTTCTCACGTCTGAGTGTTGCTATGTTGTACATTCAGGGAATTAGACTGAGGGTCTAACTCTGAGTGTTACAGAATTATATGTTTAAGAGGCTCTGGTTTGCATCAGTTAGGACCAGTGTGTGTTTTTTTCAGTGCTTTAAGGCAGATAAAACCCAGACACTGAAGCAGACCTCTGTCAGATGCTCTGAGTGACTCTGCATAATCCAGGAGCTGGCCAAGGCATGTATAAATGGCTCCCTTTTCTGCAAATTACTTCCTCAATAAGGCATATATCACAGTAATCCTTTCCTCGGGATTCTCCCCAAAACTAAAAAGCTTAACAGCTGATCTACCCTAGAAAGTTACAGAAATAAAACAACAACGGGAGGAGAAAGGGATTTACTTAACCTTGTATGTTCCAAGTAGTTCCTAGTGTGGCTTAAATAAGTTTTGTATAACAGGAAGGCCTTTCACGTGTTATATATGCATTGAAATCCCTAGTATGGCTGAAACTCATTAAAGACACACGAGTGTGTTAATCCAAGGTATGTCATGGTGCCTTGATTAAAAGACAATATTGAGTAATGGTAAACATGCATCAGGGACCAAACTAGTCACATCTCAAAAACCTGCCTTTGGCATGTTTCTGAATATGCACTCTACTTGTTTGTAACCACTTGTTATGCTGAGTCCTGCCCACGAACTTTGTTCTGGGCTTCACCTATCAATTCCTGGATTTGTACACTTGGCCTACAAGCAAACAACTTCAAGAGTTGTGTAAAAAGTCCTAGCAAGGCTGCACATCCCCAGACTATGCTCTTTAAGCATTCTTTAGCATCTCAGTAGGAGCTGCTGGCCTTTGCATATTTTGGACTAAAGTGTGGTTTGTCATCTATTTACTTACTTACTGGTTAACTTGGGAAGCTAAAAATCAGGCACCTTTTTGTTCATTTAAAAAAAAATTAAAAAAAAAAAAAAGCTTGGCAACAAGATATAACAGACCTGACCCTATAGATGTTCCCTTAATGTTTTGTTGTTTTTACATTTCCTGCTGTTTCATAAGGAGAAATTAAGCATAGAAATATTAAAAATAATACTCCATGGTGTTTTTTTAATTGCATAATACCAGATGTGGTGAAGTTGACCTGTGGGGTTTTTTGGTGTTTTTGTTGTTGGGTTGGTTTGGTTGTTTTTTTTTTTTTGAGTCATTTGGTATGTTTTTTTCTATGAGGACAACTGTAGAAAAGGTGGGGAGCTGCACAGTGAGCACAGACTGGAACCAGAAACTGAGGAGAACTGAGTGTAGGCACTTGCCAAGTTTCCTGCTTCCCCACTGGGAAGAATTGCACTTCCCAAGTCTCAGGCATCCAGAGGGGCATATTTTCTGGCTCTTTAGAGCAAGTATAATGATGAATGATACAGTGCCTTTTTTCCCCATTTCTCCTTCATCTAAACTGCAAATGAAATCAGACTGTGCCTTTCCCTGAAACTATAAGATTGTATTAAAAAGGCAAACAAGAAGTCCACAGAATTTAGAGGAAACCTATGCAAAAGAAATGTCAGTTATTGTAAAGCAGCAACCTGAACAAGAAAACAAAACTTCTCCAGCTGCATCCTACAGCTCTGAACATATTTTACAGGAAAAGAAAGGCTTTAAGAACTCTAAAACTGTATGATATTGTGTCATACATTGCCTGGTTTACTTCTATCTCCAGATATGAACCTGAATCATTGTGAAATTCATTCTTTTCAAAACTTCATGGGTTTTTTTGCAGGCATTTGGTATCTCCTGTCAGATAAATAGATTCCTTAAGTTGATAACGTGGTGGAAGTTATCCTGCTCTTTTGCATTTCACTGAACTCCATTAATAACAAATGTCAAGCACTGCTCATATCGGTTCCATTCAAGAGAAGAATTCAATAAAAGCTAGTGAAAAATTGTGCATCTGATCAAATGTTTGAGAATCCCTGAAGATTGAATTACGAAGAGTTGTAGTGAAACGTGTCAGCTGAGTGAGGGATAATGGAAAATCATCCATCCCTTTGAGCGTGTCATGGGAAGGACCTTGGGGAACACTATAGAGCAAAATATAACTGATAGTCTAATCCATGGATTTTCTAATGGATTCTTATGGAATTTTTTTTTTATGGATATTGACTTTGGTGTGTGTATTGTATACATGCACTGAATAACAAAAGTCATGTTCATAGCAATGAATCTGAATTATATATTTGAATTTATATAATGGGAAATGAGTCTGAGTTCCTGCTCTGATCTTTGCATGCTGATCTGAGCTGATGAGAGCAGTGTCATTGAAAACTCTGTTAGGAGGCAGACCTGTTACTTTTACCTGTCTCATGTGGAACTTCAGTTCTGTGAAGTCTCAGCAGGGGCACTACAAGCATCAGTTATTTCCTTCCTAGCTGTAGCTAAGCGGAGCAATAGTGTTGCAAGAAGAAGCTTCAGCAGTCTACAGAGTGCTAAATAAAATGCAGCAAAACAATGAGCTTTTGATATCAAGAGTTTCTTTTTCTCTACATGCTGCCATAAGAGTGGGAGGAGAGGAAAGACAGGGTGTGGCAGTCTGGAAAGTAAGAAAGGAGCTTAGTCTCCAGAGCAGGTCCGTGCTTAAAAGGGAGAAAACGGTGATGCTGAAGAGAGCATGTCCTGAGGATGAAGTGCAGGAGATCTTATGTATATATGCAAAAAGGTAGACAAAAAATTTACATTCTCTGGCACAGGTTATGGAAGAAACAGAGAAAGTTGCACTGCAGTCTGCAGCAGAGACGGATTACAAAGGACGTGTGACAGGTTGTGGTATGTGAGCTGTTTTCACGTGGGCTTTATTCTCACAGATGGTCACCAGCAGAAGGATGAAAAAGGTAGTATCTCTGAAGCAATCTTTGTTAATGTCTCATCTCACAATTCATTGCAAAGCAAAGCTGGATGAATAGGAAAAGCCGGTAGGTTATTTCAACACAAACTGCCATTAAAATCTTTCTCAAGAAGGAATCTTATAATAAAGCAAACTGTTAGTGATCACTGGAACTTGGAAACTGGAAGTAAATTAGGAGGGAAACTTAGATAAACCCAAAAGTCATAAAGAATTGTTTGGAAAAATTACACTGGCTCTTGGTGGGTTTTATTAATTGCATTCAGTGACGATGCCGAAAGCGAGGGAAGCGCTAACAGTGATGTCAGCAAATATTTAGACCCACCAACAGAGCACAAAAGAATAAAAACAGATTAAAGCCAATGCTGGCATAATGGCTGGATGATGAAACAGATGTTCTCACAAGTAAAAGCAGCAGCCTTTTTCAGTGTTTGGAAGACTGAAACACAGGAAAAAGATCTGCAATATGTCCTAATGTCGTTACTAGATAGGGATAGTAAAAATAACATCCTCAAATTTGCTTGGAAGGTGAATCAATCACATTTGTATTCAGTTAGATGATTGACTAGAGGCACAAGTAATGAATTCTCCTTACTTCTAATGTTGCACTTTCATACAGTTTGAAAAATCTTTTTTACAGAAGTTTGCCAAGTTTAGGCTGTCTTTTGAAGATCTTTGTTCCTGTCGATAGTTTCAGTAAAGGCTATGCAATGTGGGGCAAGGGGAGGAATTAGTGGAACTTGAAAATTTAGAAATTGGGAAATGTTATTGTTACTACTTTTGTTATTTTAAAAAGATAATCTATCTTATTGCTGAAAGCCTATTTGTGGTGGAATTAGTGTAGTAAACTACAAAAGATACAGTGGTCTGCAGAGATCACTGGCTTTCTTTAGGATTAAAATCTCTTCCCAGTAGATTTGGGGGACAGAGATTCAATTTAGATATGTGACTGATATGTTCGTATACCTTAATCTATTTGGAATTTGAATTTTAGATGTCATATTAGGATGTCTAGCATTTTCATGGAAATATAATAATACTTTATGTTGTGAATGGTCAGCTTGTCGCCAAAAGCAAACCATGATTATTACAGATATCTATTATCAGTGACTAGAAACTACTGAGAAAAAAAATGATTCCTCTCCAGAAGGAGGCCTTGATAAATCTAAATTAAAAGTGAAACCAAATGCAAAAGAAACTGTTTTCCTGCAGATGTTAGGCAGGCAAATTTCCCCTTGAACGGATGAGAAATAACAGGCTTGAGTCCAAAATGACCCCATTCATACCTTCGGCCAATTTTAGACGTGAAAAGAGATCATTTACACGATCAGAACTCAGAATCTGCAAGAACAAAAGAAGCCATTACCGCCTCAGATCTAGTTAGGTTTGTACCTGGCTTCTGTCTGAATACTGGCCATACACTTCATTCAGGTGGTCCTGTCTCCCAGACCAGATATTGTAGAACAGGTGTCACATCATTTAAAGATAGATTTTAATGTCTTTCCTTAGTTCTAACCATCATCAGAGACTACAAAAATACCTCTCTTTAGGTGATATTCTGTCCCCAGATATCGCCTTTAAAGCCTGGCATAAGTAAATAGATATTTTTAAAAGCTAACAGCAAGTTTAGCCCCAAGCAACAGAAACAGAAATCTTCTGTAGTAAATTCTTTATAAATGTCAAATAAAACAAAGTCACTGCTTTGTTCACAGTGAACTTACAGTCTAAAGATCCGCTAGAGATAGCTGTAGTATATAGATAGTAAAAGGAAAAAAAGAATCAGCATTTGCTTGTTGTGATAGGCAGTTGCTCAGGCTACTAATTGCTAGATTTAAGTCATCAATATTTGTGGAAAGGTTGAAAGGAAGGGCATTTTTAAAGACTGAAAGGAGAAATTTTCAGAAGTACATACAGATAATTCTTCCTGCAGCTAAGGGGAAACCTGGGAGTAGCGTGAAGCTGCTACTGTGGAAACTTGGGAAGTGGAAAAGGTGGGTCTGTGGAGGAGTGGGAAACAGAGGTCCGTATTTCATGATGAGTGGGACACGATAGGCATGAGGTTTGGTGGAATGGAAGAGAGACATGGAGAAATGCAAAGGGAGAATGATATAATCCAATCACACAGTTTGTATACATCCAAAGTGATCTCTTGCCATTCAGTCAAAACATATGCAGGGCATGCATTTAGACTTTGGATCTCCTGGATCCTACAGAACTGGTATAGTTAATGAGATTCTTCCAATTAAAAATATCCCTTGTGGTCAGAGTACTCAACCAGAATGGCAGAGGGCCAGTTTCAAGGCCTATAAGAGCCTAAAACTGATGTTTCAGGCATCATTTTGAACAAGTATGGGCAGAGTAAGGTTGAAGAGAAGCAGATGTTTCAGCTATAAGAGCTTAAATATGGAAAGAGAGAAAAAAAGACCCAGTATCTTGGAGATGTTTGGTAGAAAGATATCCTTCTGGATGTGAGAACCTAGGAAAAAATCTGACTTAAAGGTGATGCCCATGCTATAGGCCTGAAGGAATGAGTAGGAAAGTAAAGCTGTTGGTACCAACCAGAAAAAAAAAAGGGGGGGGGGGGGGGGGAAGGGCAGGGCAAGAGAAAAATGGAGGGTAGAGTTGGTGAGACAAAAACCAAAAAAATTAAAGAAAATCTCATGAGAACCTGACAGACTCATTGTCTCATGAGAAGAGTTTGTCTTTGTAGAACTTGCTCTAG